>NC_082382.1:2017500-2027500 GCF_031168955.1 Gadus macrocephalus | reverse complement strand
TTTCTACGCTAGCCATAAGCATTTGTTTTCAAAGAAGCCGGCGAATGCGTGGAGCCATGGCCGAGGTAGATGTTCATAAAGAACAGACAAGGTTATATATTTTGAAATGGTGTATTGGTGTTACAATAAACATAAACCCATCCTTTTCTATAGTTGATGGGGAGATTTTAAATCCTAGATTAGAATTGTTTTATCTTTGGTTGTTGAACAGAATGATCAGTGTAAAGGTACGGCCACACCAAACGCGTTACCTGCGTACCACGCGTATAAAATCGGCAATTTTTCCATAGGGAAGCATTGGTTTACGCGCGTATGAGGTGCGTACACGCGTATCATGCGTACCAAGCAACATTTTACTCGCTGTAGGGGCGTATGAGGCGCGTACATATACGCGCGTACATATACGCGCGTACATATACGCGCGTATATATACGCGCGCACATATACGAGCGTACATATACGAGCGTACATGTACGCGAGGAGTACGCTCATACGCGCCGCAATAGCCAATCAGCGTTGAGCTTGACCCGACGTCACTGGCAGAGAGTAGTGAGCTTGGACAGAAGCATACGGCCGACATCTTTCTTTATTCTGTGTGGAAATAGTAACATAGTTACGCCATTAAATGCTTTTATGGAAACATTTTTAGCGAGAAATGTGCATTTTACTTTCATAATGTTCGCTCGGTGAATGTGAAGGATGTTTGGTTTGATAGTTATGACGAAGAGGGAACGCTCCGTTCACTTGCATGGACAGAGTCTCTGGTTACTAAGCAACCTCAACGTCTTGGCGGACTATATATCTGCTGATCAACACTACGAATGCTGGAAACACACCAGACACACCATGTGAAGTTATTTAACCAGATTATTGTTATTTATATCCGAGATTATTTAATCTAACCCGATCTAAACTCTATCACCCAAACACGGCAGCGTTTGGGTTTCCTACCTCGGACTCCAGAGCAGCCATGTCCATGGCAGCCACGGCCGGCAACTTTCTTTATTCTGAGTGGAAATAGTAACATACGCCATTAAATGCGTTTATGGAAACATTTCTAGCGAGAAATGTGCATTTTACTCTCCTAATGTTCGCTCGGTGAATGTGAAGGATGTTTGGTTTGATAGTTATGACGAAGAGTGAACGCTCCGTTCACTTGCATGGACAGAGTCTCTGATTGCTAAGCAACCTCAACGTCTTGGCGGACTATTTCTCTGCTGATCAACACTACGAATGCTGGAAACACACCAGACACACCATGTGAAGTTATTTAACCCGATTATTGTTATTTATATCCGAGATTATTTAATCTAACCCGATCCAAGCTCTATCATCCATCCAAACACGGCGGCGTTTGGGTTTCCTTCCTCGGACTCCTAAATCCAGCGCAGCCACAGGCTGGGGGGGGGGGGGGGGAGTTTTGGGCGGTCTCATCTACGCGCGTATGCGTACGCGCGTATCTGACCATTTTTGACACAAAATGGTCAAGCAACATTTTCGCTGCGTTACGCACGTACATGGTACGCGAGGTACGCGCTTGGTGTGTTCGCACCTTAAGAGTGTTGGCAATTAGCGCAGCAATCGTACATTTATGTATCTGCTCAAGTACGTCACTTGTGTACGGAATTACAGGAGATGGATTCAGACATCGAGAGGGTATGCTGTCGCTAGTCCCCGCGGGAGAGTTGTCATAGCCAGATGCTGTGTCTGGAAGATTAGAGACACATTTATGTTTACGTGTCAGTGTTTGCAAATAAAATGTTTCCCTTTTTTTATATGACAGATGTTTGCATCACCTTTCGTTCATTTGTTCAATAATAGACACTTTTTGGTTAGAAAAATATTATTTATGATATTGGAAGAAATGCGTGATAGTTCTTCATGGTTTGTTTTTTGCCTTACGGCTATTGTGCAGCATCATCTTGAGGGTTCTTTGGATTTCCTCTTGACACTTGTACCCGCACAAGTTCGGATGTGGTTGGTGGCTGTACCGGGGCAGGCAGGAAGAGCCATCTTGGGTCATCAAGCCTCGTAACGATAACTCATAACAATGCTATTTGCCAACGCTTGCAACTAAGAAAAAAAACAAAGCAATCTCTTTACAGACATGTTTACACGCGGGGAACTACACAAAAGGTATAACATGGGTAAAGCTATAATGGAGGTTCACGTCTCGTAAAATAGTTCTGTTACCGACAAATATGTGCTAACTAGCAGCACCTGCTCAGGGTACTGCATTATATGGCCTGCCGGACATATCACATGATAAAGGCTACACTCTTAGCAAAATCGGAGGCATTCGAATAGCGGCCTAGTGATCTAATTAAACAAGAACCTGGACTCAGGGATTTAGCCTGTATCTGGGGGACGAGACAGACGAACAGCAAAACAACCATGGAAACAAAGGTGTTTGGTAGCGAGTACGCTAACACCCCAGCAAGCAAGCAAGCTAGAAAACATACAGGGCTCACAACAAAAAAGGTCGAGCAAACACATTTTTACAGAGACTATCAACATCAAGAAAGCCACAATACAAAGAGGACAAAGATCACTCGAGGGTACTTACAATTTCAAGAGCATCACGGGCAAGTCGTTATCCGATTTGCAGTCTTCTTTGTCTTTCAGTCTACTCTATTCCTGAGAAGCTCGCCCAACGTTTACTCGTGTCTGGCCTCTCTGTCGGTCAGTCTCCCTTTTCTCTTCTTCTGTTCCTCCAACATTAGGTTTCTCTGTCTCTTTTAAGGCTACGTTTACATGATGACGGTCTGAACAGAAGACGCAAAAGTGGCGACGCGTCTTCACTTTTTATTCCGCGTTTAGACAAGCGTTTTCGGGAGGAAATCTGCGTGCATACGGTGACGCAAAAGTGTGTGGAATTCGATTGGGTATGCATGTCAGGCGACTAGGTGGTGCTGTGATACACCATTACACAACACCACCATGTCTGAGCGCATGCGTAGAATCTTCCTTCTTCTCTTATCTGCGCCGTGAAAACCAAAACAGAATTACAGATCCTTCTCTGTTCAGTAATACTATCTGTACATATTCTGTACATTTCGTGGAAAGACCCTGTACTGGCGCTGTATGTGACGTAAACGCGTACGCGACGTGAGCAGATCTGAGCAGAGTTTTGCGTCTTGTCAGTGTAGACAGAAATGCTACGGCGCAGCGTATTCAAGTTTTCCACTGTGGAGGGTGGTTTCAGATTTTTGCGTTTTTAAGCCCCAAAAACGCCGTCACCGTCTAAACGAAAGGCACTTCCGATAAAATATTTGGTCGTTTTAACCATCATGACCACAATGCAAAACAAAAGCCACTTTGTACGTGACATGAAGTTGAGCAAAACATTATGGCGATAATAATAAAAACACTGGAGCACACTCGGTGTATCATACAAGTACATAACAAGTGCTTCAATGACAAACAAAATAATGCAAAGGAATATGAAGTAAGTCTTTGTCAACTCTCAACGAATGATGTGTGGACTGATACAAACACGCACGAGTACACACAAAGACTGCGCTCTGATCGCCGTGCACGGAGCTCAGGCCATGGCGGCATCAGGTAGCATTTTTGCGTTTTTAAGCCCCAAAAACGCCGTCACCGTCTAAACGAAAGGCACTTCCGATAAAATATTTGGTTGTTTTAACCTGCAAGCGTCCTCGTGTAAACGGGGCCTAAGTCGGCTGATCCGTGTAACAATGTATGTAACAATCCCTTCGCTACTTGTGTTCATATCGAGCCGGTTTTGTGTTTGTGGGTCGTAAAGCAATTCGTTACTTCGCGGGACCCGAGACTCCCAAGAGAGTTGGCGGCGGGTCACCGGCAGAAACTTGCATATTCCCTTTCTCCGGCAAGTACTGCTAGGAGGAGTCGAAACAGCGACCAATCGACCCATAAAGTGCTATAGAACCATCACAATGACTCTTAACCTGTTATATTAAGGTAAATGAAGGCAAAAAGGGGGGGGGGGGGTTGATCTGAAGCCCTGGTCTAGATCAGCAGTCAGCATTCCCATTGGCCAGGTCTATCAATGAGGCCCTGAGACTGAAGGCAGATCCAAAGATCTGTGAGCCATGTGACATATCTAACAAAATATTGGCCTTCATTGTACCCATTGTATTGTACAATCCACCACATCACACATCAGTGTGTGTGTGTAGGGGGCAGGGAGCGCTGCCTTTGATACTTTGATATTCTAATGCCACAATAACCAGTTTGTATTCAGGTCATGCACACACACACACTCACACAGACACACATGCACGGTACAGAAATAAATCGTTGTCAGGTGTGCGTGAGTGTGAGAATTTCTGATGCCAGTTGATACAGAAAGGAGAATTCCACCCTCCCTCACATCAGTACTGTGTGTGTGTGTGTGTGTGTGTGTGTGTGTGTGTGTGTGTGTGTGTGTGTGTGTGTGTGTGTGTGTGTGTGTGTGTGTGTGTGTGTGTGTGTGTGTGTGTGTGTGTGTGTGTGTGTGCGTGTGTGTGTGTGTGTGTGTGTTTGTGTGCATGTGCGTGCGTGTGCATAGCATTTTAATCTATGCTAAAGAGATATGTGGGCGAGACACATAGTGAATGTGCCATTGTGTGTCCGTGCTCAGAGACAGAGGTCACTCGAGCCAACAGCTCAGACCTCCGTCATCATGACCACAATGCAAAACAAAAGCCACTTTGTACGTGACATGAAGTTGAGCAAAACATTATGGCGATAATAATAAAAACACTGGAGCACACTCGGTGTATCATACAAGTACATAACAAGTGCTTCAATGACAAACAAAATAATGCAAAGGAATATGAAGTAAGTCTTTGTCAACTCTCAACGAATGATGTGTGGACTGATACAAACACGCACGAGTACACACAAAGACTGCGCTCTGATCGCCGTGCACGGAGCTCAGGCCATGGCGGCATCAGGTAGCACACTAATTGAGCTGGTGAATAATTCAGAGCTACAGCGCCGCGTGGAGGAACAGAAGGGCTGGGCCGCAGCAAGGAGAGAGAGACGAGGTGGAGGGGTGGAGACGGACAGCACCGACAACCGCATCGTGGGTATGTGTGTTGGGACATGAGACACGAGATGTACCACAGAGAAAGAAGGAAGACATAAAGAGAAAGAGAGACAGATAGAGACGGATAGAGACAGACAAAGACACAAAAACAAACAAAGACAGATACACAAAAACATACAAAGACAAATAGAGAGACAGAGGGAGACACGGTAACAGAAATAGAGAAAGATAGAGAGAGACAGAATCTGATAGAGGCGGATAGAGACAGAAACAGAGACAGATAGACAGAGACAGGGAAAGATTAATCATGACCATGACCAGGACCGAGGGGGGTCCAGACCAAGAATGGCAAAGTCTGGTTCAAGACCAAGACCATGTGGTTATCATTCTGTCAATTGTCTTAAATAGAAAGGATGGACACAAAATGAATAGTTAAACAAAATAAACAAAATGTGCATGTTTTGAAAGACAAATTGATTGCAGGGATGGTTTGTGTTCAGTCGCACCTTGACTTAACTAGAATGCAACAGTTCACAAGATGTTCTAGCACTGTTTCAGGACCGTATCTGCAGCTTACAAAGGTTGACCTGGGAACGTACTCTAACCTGGCAGGATATCGCGCCCTTTATAGCGCATTTCCACTGCAGGGTGCGGAACGTATCGGATCGCAAAGGTGCGGGTCGGGTCGCGTTTCCACTGCCAAAAGTGGGCGTGAGCCGGACTTTGCCGTACCCGTTCCGGCCCCGTTCTCGGGACTCCTCCGTTGGGGTACCGCAAACGAGACGAGACGCCTGAAAGGGTCCCGTGAAATTCTAGCTACACCCCCCCTCCGTTGATTGGTCGACAGAATCGTCACTTCCGGGTGACGCGGGGATAAAAACAAAGGAACAGTAGCCTCGAGGTATTATTCTTTACAATTAACTTGTCGCGTAAAACGCTTGCTTGGGCGAACAAGGAGGTGGAGACGTTCGTCTGCATTCTTGGGGAGGAAGACGTTTTTTACGATGTTTACGTAGCTGCCGCGGCGATCGACATCCGGCCTACCACAAAGGGTACTGTCGGCAGTGGAAACGCGACCTCGGAACTGAGCTGGGCTATACCGCCCCCTCCCTACCGCACCTTTGCGATCCGACCCGTTCCGCACCCTGCAGTGGAAACGCGGCATTATTACTGTTCTCACAGTAATGGGAGAGGCTAAATCTGAATCGCTGAAACGGCACACATTTCACGTTGTTTAAGGTTTTCAGCAAAGGACAGAAAAGACAGTGATTGCTTTGTTTCATTGTGCACATTGTGGTCACTTTGTGGTTTTGGTTCTGCGATATCGTTTGTGTAACACTTATAAATAGAAAGGTATTTTCTTAATTTCTCCAGTAGTGAGAGCAGCATGAGTGCCGTCAGAGCGTGATACTACTATACTTTAACACCTACTTTAATAATGTAAAGGCCGCTGTTTACTGCCCGTTTGGCACGTGTCCCTCAACTGATGCTATGCATGCAGCACTGAGGCTACACCAGGTTGATGGGCAGGGCATGGGGTACCGCAGGGTAGAGCTTAGATCGGGCCGAAAAATCAAACCCGACCCTATCCGAGCCCGTGCTCATTCGAGCCCGGCCCGGCCCAGCCCGGTACATTAACTGTCATGATGAGCCCGCGACCGATTTAAACCCGACCATTTCTTAAAGGGGTAGTTCGGAATTTTGGACATAGGGCCTGATTCCCAAGTGAGCATTGGTATTCTATATCACTGGAGACAGTTTTCAACACATTTCATACAGTCCTTCTAGTTGCAGAGTTTGCTCGTGCTAGGCTAGCGCAAGTCAACGGGTAATGCTAGCCTGCTATTAAAAACAGTCATACCCACTCCACAGTACCCCCGAGGTAAATCAATTATAACGACAGACCATAAATCTAAATGTCTGTTTATAGAATAATGTTAGAAATAAAACCAACCTTGCATTGCATTGCATTTTGAGGGAATTGCGGGGTCTCAGCAGCAGTGTTTATATTCCTGTACGTAGGCTACGGCAGCGGCGGACTGATGTTACCTGCCGCTGTCATTGCTACAAACGCAGAGTACAGTGAACGAAGGAATTCTATAAGCGTATTCAATTAACATGATATGCCCACGTTTGGAGGAGTTAGCGATGCATCTGCTTTTGAAGACGATTATGAGGAATTTGTTGTATCCAACGAACCGTACATGTACGAGCCGGTGTTACGCTTGCCAGTGGAGGAAAACTGCGCATGACACGTTGCCTTTTGCAATTTCGTAGTCTGACTTCTGCAACTTTGTATACATTAAGAATATTATCTACCTATATAGAATATTTCGTCTGATTAAGAGACAATTTTGCCCGTACCAATTAAGCTAATAGTGATTAAATTTTTTTTTTTAAAAAATTAAAAAAAAGCTTGATCACGCCCGGTCCGATCCAACCCGAGGATAGTGGCGGGAAATATTGGACCGACCCGGCCCGCGGGTCGGGTCGGTTCGGTTCGGGCTCGGGTGCGGGCAGAAAATCTAAACTCTACCGCAGGGTCTATGGGGTCCTCAGGGTGGCTCCCACCTCCTCGGGTAATCATCCCGGGATCGAACTAGCGACCTTCTGGTTACCAGTCAACCCGCTCTACCACCTGAGCTACTGTCACCCCCTGCGGGTACCGCGGTTGACCTTGGACCGTGGACGAGTGGTAGGGGAGATGACTGCCAAGGTCTTAGTCTAGCGGTATGCTGAAGAAGAGCGTGAGCTAGAACTTTATACTACCCAGGACTACCCAGGACGAATGGTGGTAGGGCTGGGGACTGCTTGGTTTATGGCACGCACACCTTGGAGCTGGGCCTCGTGCCAGAGGGTTCCTGGGCCACTCACACCTTTTGTTACAATGTTTTACATAACCTTTTGGTACATCTTTAGCCTGTTTTTAATTTATCAACATTATGCAGCTCCTAAGGGAGTTAAACCATTACCACTTCCAACACCATCAGGGAAACACTCCTCTACCACGAGATCTCAAGACACAATTATTCTTTCTATCTTTCTATTCAAGCTTATTGCTGACTTAGTTTCCTGGTTCAGAAATTCTCGAAGGCTAACGTAACCAACGATCGTTGGAGTCGACTTGCTCAGAAAGTTTCTCTCTCAAACCTCTTTTGACGCACTGTTCAGAATAAGTCCTGAGGGTCTCAATATCCGGCCGAGGTGGGCGGTCCGGACCATGAGAACCTTGTCAAAGGCTCTTCTTTAAGGCAATCCAGAAATGTGACCCTAGGTTAAAGCTCAAACTGGGGTTAAATTCTCAAATTACTGACCAGAGTGGACCGTCTGGACTGCTCTCATGCGAGGACCGATATTCCAAGTAAAACCTGTATGTTTAGTGTATCTGAATCATTGCGGGGATTCCCAGGCCTGCTCTGCTAACCGTCCCGGTCCTGGAGAGATACCACAGCCACGTCAGAGGACACACAACACTGTGATTCAACTATTTTAATGCTCGTATTTCCCTCCTCTTTCCTGAGCTGTGGTCAACTGAGGCTCACGCTAAAAGAGATCAAACATAGCCATCCACAATGCAGTCGCAGCAGAGTCAACACAGGTAGAACGTTATTCTATGATGGGATATCTGCCAGTGAACCCCCTAAGGCCATGTAGGGACAGTTACTTCGTCTTTTTCTGTTATTGCCAACTTACGTATTATTACGAGTACAACACAAAGATTATCCCCTATTTACACCTAAAGTTGAAGCGATATTAATAAACTATTTAGTCTAAGTGGGCAGTAAACAAAAAGGGAAAATTAAAACGCGCAGCAACGTCTTATGTTTGGACATAGAGGTAGGTCCAATCACCTCCTCCTCTAGTGATGCTCAGTCCATCCAGCAGATATGGGGGCTGGCTTAGCAGTCCTGGTGTGAGCTTCACATCAACAACAACAGGATCTTCATCATCCATGTGACCCCGCCCAACACACACACACACACACACACACACACACACACACACACACACACACACACACACACACACACACACACACACACACACACACACACACACACACACACACACACACACACACACACACACACACACACACACACACACACACACACACACACACAGGCAGATACACAAAGCGCTAATAAAGCCCGGCTGACCTCCAGGCCCCGGAGGGGTGTGGGGTTAATGGATGAGCCAGCACGGGCTGCCCGGGGCGGGCTGGCCCCGCTCGGGCAGCTGGCCTCTCTGCTGGTGGGGCTAGGAAAGGGCCCTACAACCTCAACTTAGGGGACATTGGCAGCAAAGGGCCACAAACACACACACACACACGCACACATACACAAACAAACGCAGCGCACACGCACATACAAACATGCTGCATGCACCCACACAAATTCACAGACACACACACACACATGCACGCACACGTACACAAACTGCAGACAGTCAAACACACACACGCACACACACACGCACGCACGCACATTATTTACCCCAAGCACTGCCCTGAAACAATCACACTCAATCTAATGATGAGGCCGTTTCCTGTTTAGGAAAGGGACCATGCAGGAAAATTGACTAAAACACTGGGATACACCAGGAGTGTATCAGGAGGTCAGGGTAATGATTCCATCTTTCTTAGAGATCAGAGAAAGACAGAATACAATTAAAAAGCTGTGTGTGTAGAGTTGAACAGTGGAACAAGGCCACACCAGGGGAAAACGCTGATCACAACAGTCTGTGGTGAACATCAAGAAACACAGGAGAAAAGGAAAGGGCGGTAGATAAAGAGAGAGAGAGAGAGAGAGAGAGAGAGAGAGAGAGAGAGAGAGAGAGAGAGAGAGAGAGAGAGAGAGAGAGAGACAGAGACAGAGACAGAGACAGAGAGAGACAGAGAGAGAGAGAGAGAGAGAGAGATTAGGTGATTCAGAACTAAAGAGTAAGGGAGATAGATTGGGAGAGAATGAGAGAGGCGAGACA
>NC_082382.1:2010000-2015000 GCF_031168955.1 Gadus macrocephalus | reverse complement strand
ACAGCAAGACCATGCAATGTAGAAAATGGTGACCGTAATTAAGTAGCAATGTTATCAAGTGTGTAAGAGTATTTAAAATCAACATTAAAATGACCAACGTGGTACAAATACAAAAAAATAAAATCTCTTCACGGGCGCAGCCATTTTGTTGAGATTGCATCACTGCTCTCTGTCTACTCTCAGATTTCCGAAAGTCAAGAGGAAGACAAAAAGGGGGAGTGTCTTCGAGAAATGCCGCAAAAAAGCTGGGAGATCTTCGACTTTCGACTCGGAAGTCTCGCGTCCGAGGATTGAGGAACACACCATAAGCATTACATAACTATAGGCTTGTGCATCAATGCCAGTTACAACACAGAGGTGCTTACAATGCATTACAGTTTTTTTCAATTGCTTGAACACTATAGACACATGCTTAGACCAAAGCAACACAACTTGAAGTTTTTGTTTCTATACCTTAAACAACCATTCCTTAAACAAAAGCGCTGCTTTGCACTTTGGTTGCAATTGTGCAACACACTTGCTCCTTTCTGCAATACACTTGCTCCTGCACACTACACAGTATTTCATACATAAGACACTTAATTAAAAAATGACGTCTCATTGTACCATTGGGAAAACACATCTATTCAAAATCCTAAACACACTGGGTAATTGAGAATACTTACTTACACACCTTAAAACACTTTCTTCCAAAACTGAACACCAATCAGCCAGCTGCAAAAAGGCCTCAGTTAAGCCATTTTGAGAACTTTGCAAGCATGGATGCAGCAAGAGCAAGAGGCAGAGGTAGAGGAGGAAGAGGAGGAAAGAGACATAGATGAGGACGTGGTGGAAGAGGCCATGCACTGAACATTATTTCCGATGACATAAGAGCAACTTTGGTGGACCATGTCATAAACCATGGCCTGACTATGAGGGAAGCTGGGCAGAGAGTCCACCCTAATCTAAGCCGTTTCACAGTTTCATCCATAATAAGGACATTCCGACTGGAAAACAGGTATGTCTTCAACTCTCTACTTTCTACTCTATTCAGACTGTATCTAGACTATTTGCAGTCCTGTACCATATCACATGAACTGTATTGCAGGGTGGCTAATGCTCCTTTTTGAACGAAAGTGGTAGTTTTGTGATTACCTACATTGAGATGTTTCAGTACTTTCTATGGTATATACAGTAAAGTACAGTATATACAGTACTGTAAAAAAAGAAGCAAACCAATGCAGTAACATTTCGTGATTGCTTTTTTCTATAGAATGACTAGAAGACCTTCTGGGGGCGGACACCAACGCCTGTTCACCCAACAGCAGGAACTTGCCATTGTGGACCTGGTCCGAGCAAACAATGCAATCCGTCTCAACAAGCTACAGCAACAAATACTTGCAGATAGAGAAGTATTCAATAACATAGAGCGAGTGAGCATTTCCACTATCAGACGCATCTTGGTAAAGCACCAAATTACCATGAAGCAATTGTGCAGGGTCCCATTTGAGATGAACAGTGTCAGGGTCAAAGGACTTCGACGTGAATATGTACAGGTAAGTGTTACAGTCCTTTACATTTACAATACAGTATTGGTGTCATCCAGTTACAGCTGAATATGTGCCATTGTATCAGTACCACATAGATACATTCAGAGAGGTACCAGGTACCTGTTCGATGGGGTGGGGGTTCTGTATGTGTAGTGCTGTAGTTGAGTGTTTTGAGTAATGCCATCTAAACTATGTATTGCATGTATTTCGTTTTGTTACAGCGCATCTTGGAGATGGATGGAGCTACACAGCCTCATGAATTTATTTACATTGATGAGGCTGGATTCAACCTCAGCAAAACAAGACAACGGGGTCGTAACATAATTGGCCAAAGGGCAATTGTGCAAGTCCCGGGGTAGCGCGGGGGAAATATCTCATTGTGTGCTTCCATAAGCCTTCAAGGGCTACTGCACCATCAAACAAAACTAGGTCCCTTCAATACCGAACATATACGTAATACAATTTCTGGATGCACTTCACGATGCAGCTGTACAGGACAGACCAGAGCAGCCCAGGTTTGTTGTTGTCTGGGATAATGTTAGTTTCCATCGGGCTGCTCTGGTACGCAACTAGTTCACCAACCATCATCAATTTGAAATCCTACACTTGCCCCCTTACATTCCATTTCTTAACCCCATAGAAGAATTATTTTCGGCTTGGAGATGGTGCGTATTTGACCGCCAACCTCATGCTCGCATGCCTCTTCTGCAGGCAATGGAACAGGCCTGCGGAGACATCAACATAGGGTCAATCCATGGATGGATTAGGCATACAAGGCAATATTTTCCCCGATGCTTAGCGGAAGATAATATTGCTTGTGATGTTGATGAGATCCTATGGCCAGACCCCAACAGACGGCAGGATCCATAAGCCCACCCATGCATAATTGCCATGTTTTTCTGTGTTCACAGTACAGGGTTTATTTATTTATTTATTTTTGCTCAAACTGTATTTACTGCACTGTAATGTACAGTACTGCAATGTACAGTATTTAGTATTTATTTTGGTTGTGGTGAAAACGTGCCCTCTGTGGAACTGAATAAAAACAGTGAACATGAAAGACTGCAGTGTTTTATATAAAGTAGACCAGTGTGTTGCTGCTGATCTAAAAGTGTATTCATATGATGCAAGTGTGTTTCATTTTGACATCAGAGTGCCCTTTTTACAAAGAATTGTTAGGTTTCGATAGCCGGGTTTCAATTTGACATAGATGTGAATGGTTTATTTCCCAGTGTTGTTGTCTTATTTGCTTGTGTGTTGAGTTTTGACACAACGAGCCAAATTTTGCAAAACGTGTTCAAGCACTTGAAAAAAACTGTAAATCAGCAAACAAAAAAAGATAAACATTTAACAGATACATTTATCTCTGACTTAATCAAATTAATTTAACCGAGACTTCTGCATCATACAAATAACAACCGAAATTTCATGGAAAAGCATTCCCAGTGGTCCATGGTTACCACGCCATTTTTGCACTGCACACGAAATATCCAAACTCTCGCCATGGACCTGCCTGTGTCCGCGCCCACCAGAACGACGCAGATACTTTATGATGATTGGATTCGCTAGAGATAGTAGGCGGCTAGTAAACACTTCTGGTATGCTACGTCAGCTGGACTACATACTGGTAAGGCGCAAGTGGAGGACTTCGATCCTGAACGCAGAGCCGTACAGCACGTTCGACTCTGTTGGCTCAGACCACAGAGTGGTTTAAATGAGGGTGCGACCGAGCCGGAGGGGCCCCAAGCCTAGCCCAAAGATCCACCACGACTGGAAGACCTTTTCGGGAAGCCCCGACCACCAAGCCAGATGCACAGTTGAAGTGAGGAACCGCTTCCAACTGCTGGATACGGAGTAAGGGCCTAGCACAGTGTATGAGTGGTTTGTTGCAGCGAATGTGGAAGCAACCAGCCAGTGCGTACCCAAGAAGGAGAGGATCAGAATCTCCCCAAGGTCCCCAAGGTCCAGAGGTCATGGAGGCACGTGCAATGGTGGAGATGGCGCGACGAAGCTTTGACCGCAAATAGACCACAGAGAGGCGCGGAGTATAGAACGAGGCCAAACAAAGACTCTTCAATACCTACGACAAGATCAAAGGGGAGGAGCTGATGGAGAAGGTACGGAGAGTGGAGGCAGCGCAGAGGAAACAACGGTATGGGGATTCATGGAGGGTCATAAATGAGATGAGTGGGTGCAAGAGGTCGAAGGAGGGACAGGTAGCAGGCTGGAGCCGAGAAGACAGAGTGACCACCTGGTTCACCAACTTCCGTGATCTCCTCTGCACCCACCCGAGAGTGGATGGAGCTGAAGAAGAAATATCGGCAGTCCAAAGAGATCTCAAAATTGACGATGGCCCCTTTACAATTACCGAGCTTGCAGCAGTAAAATCCACCCTTGAAGCAAGGGAAAAGTGCTGGGCCAGACGGCATTCCCCCAGAGGTCCTTAAAAACTGCAACCTTGATGACATAATCCTGGAGATCTGCAACCTAGCTCTGATGGAAAACATCAAGCCCGATATGTGGTCTCCTTCCAACATCATCCCGGTGCCTAAATCTGGAGATCTCTCAAAGCCAGACAACTACCGAGGCATCAGTCTGACATGTATCATCGCAAAGATGTACAACCGTAAGATACTGAATCGGATACGGGGTGCCATCGACCCTCACCTGAGAGAGAACCAAAATGGCTTTAGAGAGGGGAGAGCCACTGTATCCCATATCCTAGCCTTAAGTAGGATCATCGAAGAGGTCAAAAAGAACAACCTGACAGCAGTCCTGTGTTTTATTGATTTCAAAAAAGCTTTTGACTCAATACACAGAGGAGTGATGAGGACCATTCTTAAGGATCATGGTGTCCATCCTAACCTACTTCGGGCAATAGGTACCATGTATGAGGGCACAAGAGCAAGGGTTGTAACCCCAGATGGCGACAGTGAGGAGTTTGACATCCTACCAGGGGTGTTACAAGGAGACACCCTCGCCCCCTTCCTCTTCATTATAGTGCTGGACTACGCACTCAGGCAAGCCATCAGTGGACGAGAGCTGGAACTCGGCTTCACCATTACACCAAGGAGGTCTAGGAGATTCCCTGCCGTAGTCCTATCAGACCTGGGTTATGCAGACGACATCAGCCTGATATCGGACCGTGTAGAGCAGGCACAGGAGCTCTTGACCAGAGTGGAGACGGAATGTGCCAAGGTTGGTCTTAGGCTCAATGCCAAGAAAACCGAGGTTATCACCTACAACATCCTCCCGGACCATTCCCCTCTAATTACAACAGGGGGCATTGCTCTGAAGGTAGTCAATGACTTCAAGTACCTAGGCTCATGGGTGAACTCATCAGAGCAAGACCTGAAAGTGAGGAAGGCACTCGCTTGGAGGGCCCTGAATGGCATGGCCTGTGTATGGAAATCCAACCTCCCCAGAAAACATCAAGCTCAGCTTCTTTTACACGACCGTGGAGTCTGTTCT
>NC_082382.1:1660000-1667500 GCF_031168955.1 Gadus macrocephalus | reverse complement strand
TGGGTAAGAAGATGAAGTCGAAATCCAATGCTGTTATCGCTGAAAATAGTCATGTCTTGCACTCAGCTGTCAACTCTAAATTTCATTTAATTAGGTCAAGGAAAGAATGGATGATAATTAATTTGTGGTTTCAATTTGATAAACCTCTATGAAGATGTTTGAACTGATGTTTTATTCTGTGTTCAAGAACTTCTATATTTTCAACGCTCGTCATCTGGGACGTTTTTTCAAATTTCCCATCGGTATTCATAAATTGCCGCTGTGATGGCCGAGAGGTTAAGGTGATGGACTCAAAATCCAATGGGGTTTCCCCGCGCAGGTTCAAATCCTGCTCATAGCGACACATTTCAATGGAACCATTCCGTCCTCATTTGATTATCTCAAAGGAGTAATTTAAAGTTGTGGATTCATTCCTTTACTTTTGAACCTCCGCTATGATGATTGTTAAAACACTTGTTATACTGGGTATGGAGGACCGTCTTTGTTCACTGCATGTAATTGGGAAACTTTTGCCAATAAAATCCGGGTTTACACCAAAAATATGAATCTGTTATGAAGCAGTGTTTAAGGCATTAGACTCGAAAGCTCAGTGGGAATAGGGAAAGCTCAAATACTTCACATATACCTGTCTGCTGAGATTTTTGACTAGATCAACCAATCGACAAGCCCTAGCGATTCTTAAAGGCCATTCCAACTTGACCGACAGATGTTCCCTTTGTTTCATTCATAAAGGTCTTATGATGAGAGAGGGGTAATGAATTTACATCCAAAATCCAACGGTTTCGATCCGGGCCGGCGCAAATTCTACCAGGGGCATCTTATTAGAAACTATTCCGGTTATGGAAAATTTGTCTTGTAAATTTGACAAACAAAAATGAAGTTTGAAACTGGAAACAGATGTTTCAATGTGTAACAAGGGCCACTTTCATCCATCCTAGGTCCCTTGGGACTCTTTTTGAATAAATTGCCATTTGGGTACTTGTCATATGAGCTGTGATGGCCGAGTGGTTAAGGCGTTGGACTTGAAATCCAATGGGTATTACCCGCGTAGGTTCAAATCCTGCTCACAGCGTTGTATGTTAATATTCCGTGTTGAGTTTTGAGTTTCTTGACATGACATCTGCCCAAACTAGGTGGGTAAGAAGATGTAGTCAAAATCCGATGCTGTTATCGCCTAAAATGTTCTAAACTTGCTCACAGCTATTAACTCAAAATCAATCAAAAAATTGTCATTTATATAGGTCAAGGAAATAAAGGATGATAATTAATTTGTGGTTTCAATTTGATATACCTCTATGAAGATGTTTGAACTGATGTTTTATTCTGTGTTCAAGAACTTCTATATTTTCAACGCTTGTCATCTGGGACGTTTTTTCAAATTTCCCATCGGTATTCATAAATTGCCGCTGTGATGGCCGAGAGGTTAAGGCGTTGGACTCGAAATCCAATGGGGTTTCCCTGCGCAGGTTCGAATCCTGCTCACAGCGATTCGTTTCAATGGAACCATTCCGTCCTCATTTGATTATCTCAAAGGAGAAATTTAAAGTTGTGGATTCATTCCTTTACTTTTGAACCTCCGCTATGATGATTGTTAAAACACTTGTTATACTGGGTATGGAGGACCGTCTTTGTTCACTGCATGTAATTGGGAAACTTTTGCCAATAAAATCCGGGTTTACACCAAAAATATGAATCTGTTATGAAGCAGTGTTTAAGGCATTAGACTCGAAAGCTCAGTGGGAATAGCGAAAGCTCAAATACTTCACATATACCTGTCTGCTGAGATTTTTGACTAGATCAACCAATCGACAAGCCCTAGCGATTCTTAAAGGCCATTCCAACTTGACCAACAGATGTTCCCTTTGTTTCATTCATTAAGGTCTTATGATGAGAGAGGGGTAGTGAATTGACATCCAAAATCCAACGGTTTCGATCCGGGCCGGCGCAAATTCTACCTGGGGCATCTTATTAGAAACTAATCCGGTTATGGAAAATTTGTCTTGCAAATTTGACAAACAAAAATGAAGTTTGAAACTGGAAACAGATGTTTCAATGTGTAACAAGGGCCACTTTAATCTATCCTAGGTCCCCTGGGACTCTTTTTGAATAAATTGCCATTTGGGTACATCTCAATAGAGCTGTGATGGCCGAGTGGTTAAGGCGTTGGACTTGAAATCCAATGGGTATTACCCGCGTAGGTTCAAATCCTGCTCACAGCGTTGTATGTTAATATTCCGTATTGAGTTTTGAGTTTCTTGACATGACATCTGCCCAAACTAGGTGGGTAAGAAGATGAAGTCAAAATCCAATGCTGTTATCGCTGAAAATGGTCATGTCTTTCACTCAGCTGTCAACTCTAAATTTCATTTAATTAGGTCAAGGAAAGAACGGATGATAATTAATTTGTGGTTTCAATTTGATATACCTCTATGAAGATGTTTGAACTGATGTTTTATTCTGTGTTCAAGAACTTCTATATTTTCAACGCTTGTCATCTGGGACGTTTTTTCAAATTTCCCATCGGTATTCATAAATTGCCGCTGTGATGGCCGAGAGGTTAAGGCGTTGGACTCGAAATCCAATGGGGTTTCCCCGCGCAGGTTCGAATCCTGCTCACAGCGAATCTATTCAATGGAACCATGCAGTCCTCATTTGATTATCTCAAAGGAGAAATTTAAAGTTGTGGATTCATTCCTTTACTTGTGAACCTCCGCGATGAAGATTGTTAAAACACTTGCTATACTGGGTATGGAGGACCGTCTTTGTTCACTGCATGTAATTGGGAAACTTTTGCCAATAAAATCCGGGTTTACACCAAAAATATGAATCTGTTATGAAGCAGTGTTTAAGGCATTAGACTCGAAAGCTCAGTGGGAATAGCGAAAGCTCAAATACTTCACATATACCTGTCTGCTGAGATTTTTGACTAGATCAACCAATCGACAAGCCCTAGCGATTCTTAAAGGCCATTCCAACTTGACCAACAGATGTTCCCTTTGTTTCATTCATTAAGGTCTTATGATGAGAGAGGGGTAGTGAATTTACATCCAAAATCCAACGGTTTCGATCCGGGCCGGCGCAAATTCTACCTGGGGCATCTTATTAGAAACTAATCCGGTTATGGAAAATTTGTCTTGTCAATTTGACAAACAAAAATGAAGTTTGAAACTGGAAACAGATGTTTCAATGTGTAACAAGGGCCACTTTAATCTATCCTAGGTCCCCTGGGACTCTTTTTGAATAAATTGCCATTTGGGTACATCTCAATAGAGCTGTGATGGCCGAGTGGTTAAGGCGTTGGACTTGAAATCCAATGAGTATTACCCGCGTAGGTTCAAATCCTGCTCACAGCGTTGTATGTTAATATTCCGTATTGAGTTTTGAGTTTCTTGACATGACATCTGCCCAAACTAGGTGGGTAAGAAGATGAAGTCGAAATCCAATGCTGTTATCGCTGAAAATGGTCATGTCTTTCACTCAGCTGTCAACTCTAAATTTCATTTAATTAGGTCAAGGAAAGAACGGATGATAATTAATTTGTGGTTTCAATTTGATATACCTCTATGAAGATGTTTGAACTGATGTTTTATTCTGTGTTCAAGAACTTCTATATTTTCAACGCTTGTCATCTGGGACGTTTTTTCAAATTTCCCATCGGTATTCATAAATTGCCGCTGTGATGGCCGAGAGGTTAAGGCGTTGGACTCGAAATCCAATGGGGTTTCCCCGCGCAGGTTCGAATCCTGCTCACAGCGAATCTATTCAATGGAACCATGCAGTCCTCATTTGATTATCTCAAAGGAGAAATTTAAAGTTGTGGATTCATTCCTTTACTTGTGAACCTCCGCGATGAAGATTGTTAAAACACTTGCTATGCTGGGTATGGAGCACCGTCTTTGTTCACTGCATGTAATTGGGAAACTTTTGCCAATAAAATCCGGGTTTACACCAAAAATATGAATCTGTTATGAAGCAGTGTTTAAGGCATTAGACTCGAAAGCTCAGTGGGAATAGCGAAAGCTCAAATACTTCACATATACCTGTCTGCTGAGATTTTTGACTAGATCAACCAATCGACAAGCCCTAGCGATTCTTAAAGGCCATTCCAACTTGACCAACAGATGTTCCCTTTGTTTCATTCATTAAGGTCTTATGATGAGAGAGGGGTAGTGAATTTACATCCAAAATCCAACGGTTTCGATCCGGGCCGGCGCAAATTCTACCTGGGGCATCTTATTAGAAACTAATCCGGTTATGGAAAATTTGTCTTGTCAATTTGACAAACAAAAATGAAGTTTGAAACTGGAAACAGATGTTTCAATGTGTAACAAGGGCCACTTTAATCTATCCTAGGTCCCCTGGGACTCTTTTTGAATAAATTGCCATTTGGGTACATGTCAATTGAGCTGTGATGGCCGAGTGGTTAAGGCGTTGGACTTGAAATCCAATGGGTGTTACCCGCGTAGGTTCAAATCCTGCTCACAGCGTTGTATGTTAATATTGTGTGTGGAGTTTTGAGTGTCTTGACATGACATCTGCCCAAACTAGGTGGGTAAGAAGATGAAGTCGAAATCCAATGCTGTTATCGCTGAAAATGGTCATGTCTTGCACTCAGCTGTCAACTCTAAAATTCATTTAATTAGGTCAAGGAAAGAACGGATGATAATTAATTTGTGGTTTCAATTTGATATACCTCTATGAAGATGTTTGAACTGATGTTTTATTCTGTGTTCAAGAACTTCTATATTTTCAACGCTTGTCATCTGGGACGTTTTTTCAAATTTCCCATCGGTATTCAAAAATTGCCGCTGTGATGGCCGAGAGTTTAAGGCGTTGGACTCGAAATCCAATGGGGTTTTCCCGCGCAGGTTCAAATCCTGCTCATAGCGAAACATTTCAATGGAACTATTCCGTCCTCATTTGATTATCTCAAAGGAGTAATTTAAAGTTGTGGATTCATTCCTTTACTTTTGAACCTCCGCTATGATGATTGTTAAAACACTTGTTATACTGGGTATGGAGGACCGTCTTTGTTCACTGCATGTAATTGGGAAACTTTTGCCAATAAAATCCGGGTTTACACCAAAAATATGAATCTGTTATGAAGCAGTGTTTAAGGCATTAGACTCGAAAGCTCAGTGGGAATAGGGAAAGCTCAAATACTTCACATATACCTGTCTGCTGAGATTTTTGACTAGATCAACCAATCGACAAGCCCTAGCGATTCTTAAAGGCCATTCCAACTTGACCAACAGATGTTCCCTTTGTTTCATTCATCAAGGTCTTATGATGAGAGAGGGGTAGTGAATTTACATCCAAAATTCAACGGTTTCGATCCGGGCCGGCGCAAATTCTACCTGGGGCATCTTATTAGAAACTAATCCGGTTATGGAAAATTTGTCTTGTAAATTTGACAAACAAAAATGAAGTTTGAAACTGGAAACAGATGTTTCAATGTGTAACAAGGGCCACTTTAATCTATCCTAGGTCCCCTGGGACTCTTTTTGAATAAATTGCCATTTGGGTACATGTCAATTGTGCTGTGATGGCCGAGTGGTTAAGGCGTTGGACTTGAAATCCAATGGGTGTTACCCGCGTAGGTTCAAATCCTGCTCACAGCGTTGTATGTTAATATTGTGTGTGGAGTTTTGAGTGTCTTGACATGACATCTGCCCAAACTAGGTGGGTAAGAAGATGAAGTCGAAATCCAATGCTGTTATCGCTGAAAATAGTCATGTCTTGCACTCAGCTGTCAACTCTAAATTTCATTTAATTAGGTCAAGGAAAGAATGGATGATAATTAATTTGTGGTTTCAATTTGATAAACCTCTATGAAGATGTTTGAACTGATGTTTTATTCTGTGTTCAAGAACTTCTATATTTTCAACGCTCGTCATCTGGGACGTTTTTTCAAATTTCCCATCGGTATTCATAAATTGCCGCTGTGATGGCCGAGAGGTTAAGGTGATGGACTCAAAATCCAATGGGGTTTCCCCGCGCAGGTTCAAATCCTGCTCATAGCGACACATTTCAATGGAACCATTCCGTCCTCATTTGATTATCTCAAAGGAGTAATTTAAAGTTGTGGATTCATTCCTTTACTTTTGAACCTCCGCTATGATGATTGTTAAAACACTTGTTATACTGGGTATGGAGGACCGTCTTTGTTCACTGCATGTAATTGGGAAACTTTTGCCAATAAAATCCGGGTTTACACCAAAAATATGAATCTGTTATGAAGCAGTGTTTAAGGCATTAGACTCGAAAGCTCAGTGGGAATAGGGAAAGCTCAAATACTTCACATATACCTGTCTGCTGAGATTTTTGACTAGATCAACCAATCGACAAGCCCTAGCGATTCTTAAAGGCCATTCCAACTTGACCGACAGATGTTCCCTTTGTTTCATTCATAAAGGTCTTATGATGAGAGAGGGGTAATGAATTTACATCCAAAATCCAACGGTTTCGATCCGGGCCGGCGCAAATTCTACCAGGGGCATCTTATTAGAAACTATTCCGGTTATGGAAAATTTGTCTTGTAAATTTGACAAACAAAAATGAAGTTTGAAACTGGAAACAGATGTTTCAATGTGTAACAAGGGCCACTTTCATCCATCCTAGGTCCCTTGGGACTCTTTTTGAATAAATTGCCATTTGGGTACTTGTCATATGAGCTGTGATGGCCGAGTGGTTAAGGCGTTGGACTTGAAATCCAATGGGTATTACCCGCGTAGGTTCAAATCCTGCTCACAGCGTTGTATGTTAATATTCCGTGTTGAGTTTTGAGTTTCTTGACATGACATCTGCCCAAACTAGGTGGGTAAGAAGATGTAGTCAAAATCCGATGCTGTTATCGCCTAAAATGTTCTAAACTTGCTCACAGCTATTAACTCAAAATCAATCAAAAAATTGTCATTTATATAGGTCAAGGAAATAAAGGATGATAATTAATTTGTGGTTTCAATTTGATATACCTCTATGAAGATGTTTGAACTGATGTTTTATTCTGTGTTCAAGAACTTCTATATTTTCAACGCTTGTCATCTGGGACGTTTTTTCAAATTTCCCATCGGTATTCATAAATTGCCGCTGTGATGGCCGAGAGGTTAAGGCGTTGGACTCGAAATCCAATGGGGTTTCCCTGCGCAGGTTCGAATCCTGCTCACAGCGATTCGTTTCAATGGAACCATTCCGTCCTCATTTGATTATCTCAAAGGAGAAATTTAAAGTTGTGGATTCATTCCTTTACTTTTGAACCTCCGCTATGATGATTGTTAAAACACTTGTTATACTGGGTATGGAGGACCGTCTTTGTTCACTGCATGTAATTGGGAAACTTTTGCCAATAAAATCCGGGTTTACACCAAAAATATGAATCTGTTATGAAGCAGTGTTTAAGGCATTAGACTCGAAAGCTCAGTGGGAATAGCGAAAGCTCAAATACTTCACATATACCTGTCTGCTGAGATTTTTGACTAGATCAACCAATCGACAAGCCCT
>NC_082382.1:1647500-1655000 GCF_031168955.1 Gadus macrocephalus | reverse complement strand
TGGGTAAGAAGATGTAGTCAAAATCCGATGCTGTTATCGCCTAAAATGTTCTAAACTTGCTCACAGCTATTAACTCAAAATCAATCAAAAAATTGTCATTTATATAGGTCAAGGAAATAAAGGATGATAATTAATTTGTGGTTTCAATTTGATATACCTCTATGAAGATGTTTGAACTGATGTTTTATTCTGTGTTCAAGAACTTCTATATTTTCAACGCTTGTCATCTGGGACGTTTTTTCAAATTTCCCATCGGTATTCATAAATTGCCGCTGTGATGGCCGAGAGGTAAAGGCGTTGGACTCGAAATCCAATGGGGTTTCCCCGCGCAGGTTCGAATCCTGCTCACAGCGATTCTTTTCAATGGAACCATTCCGTCCTCATTTGATTATCTCAAAGGAGAAATTTAAAGTTGTGGATTCATTCCTTTACTTTTGAACCTCCGCTATGATGATTGTTAAAACACTTGTTATACTGGGTATGGAGGACCGTCTTTGTTCACTGCATGTAATTGGGAAACTTTTGCCAATAAAATCCGGGTTTACACCAAAAATATGAATCTGTTATGAAGCAGTGTTTAAGGCATTAGACTCGAAAGCTCAGTGGGAATAGCGAAAGCTCAAATACTTCACATATACCTGTCTGCTGAGATTTTTGACTAGATCAACCAATCGACAAGCCCTAGCGATTCTTAAAGGCCATTCCAACTTGACCAACAGATGTTCCCTTTGTTTCATTCATTAAGGTCTTATGATGAGAGAGGGGTAGTGAATTGACATCCAAAATCCAACGGTTTCGATCCGGGCCGGCGCAAATTCTACCTGGGGCATCTTATTAGAAACTAATCCGGTTATGGAAAATTTGTCTTGCAAATTTGACAAACAAAAATGAAGTTTGAAACTGGAAACAGATGTTTCAATGTGTAACAAGGGCCACTTTAATCTATCCTAGGTCCCCTGGGACTCTTTTTGAATAAATTGCCATTTGGGTACATCTCAATAGTGCTGTGATGGCCGAGTGGTTAAGGGGTTGGACTTGAAATCCAATGGGTATTACCCGCGTAGGTTCAAATCCTGCTCACAGCGTTGTATGTTAATATTCCGTATTGAGTTTTGAGTTTCTTGACATGACATCTGCCCAAACTAGGTGGGTAAGAAGATGAAGTCGAAATCCAATGCTGTTATCGCTGAAAATGGTCATGTCTTTCACTCAGCTGTCAACTCTAAATTTCATTTAATTAGGTCAAGGAAAGAACGGATGATAATTAATTTGTGGTTTCAATTTGATATACCTCTATGAAGATGTTTGAACTGATGTTTTATTCTGTGTTCAAGAACTTCTATATTTTCAACGCTTGTCATCTGGGACGTTTTTTCAAATTTCCCATCGGTATTCATAAATTGCCGCTGTGATGGCCGAGAGGTTAAGGCGTTGGACTCGAATTCCAATGGGGTTTCCCCGCGCAGGTTCGAATCCTGCTCACAGCGAATCTATTCAATGGAACCATGCAGTCCTCATTTGATTATCTCAAAGGAGAAATTTAAAGTTGTGGATTCATTCCTTTACTTGTGAACCTCCGCGATGAAGATTGTTAAAACACTTGCTATACTGGGTATGGAGGACCGTCTTTGTTCACTGCATGTAATTGGGAAACTTTTGCCAATAAAATCCGGGTTTACACCAAAAATATGAATCTGTTATGAAGCAGTGTTTAAGGCATTAGACTCGAAAGCTCAGTGGGAATAGCGAAAGCTCAAATACTTCACATATACCTGTCTGCTGAGATTTTTGACTAGATCAACCAATCGACAAGCCCTAGCGATTCTTAAAGGCCATTCCAACTTGACCAACAGATGTTCCCTTTGTTTCATTCATTAAGGTCTTATGATGAGAGAGGGGTAGTGAATTTACATCCAAAATCCAACGGTTTCGATCCGGGCCGGCGCAAATTCTACCTGGGGCATCTTATTAGAAACTAATCCGGTTATGGAAAATTTGTCTTGTCAGTTTGACAAACAAAAATGAAGTTTGAAACTGGAAACAGATGTTTCAATGTGTAACAAGGGCCACTTTAATCTATCCTAGGTCCCCTGGGACTCTTTTTGAATAAATTGCCATTTGGGTACATCTCAATAGAGCTGTGATGGCCGAGTGGTTAAGGCGTTGGACTTGAAATCCAATGGGTATTACCCGCGTAGGTTCAAATCCTGCTCACAGCGTTGTATGTTAATATTCCGTATTGAGTTTTGAGTTTCTTGACATGACATCTGCCCAAACTAGGTGGGTAAGAAGATGAAGTCGAAATCCAATGCTGTTATCGCTGAAAATGGTCATGTCTTTCACTCAGCTGTCAACTCTAAATTTCATTTAATTAGGTCAAGGAAAGAACGGATGATAATTAATTTGTGGTTTCAATTTGATATACCCCTATGAAGATGTTTGAACTGATGTTTTATTCTGTGTTCAAGAACTTCTATATTTTCAACGCTTGTCATCTGGGACGTTTTTTCAAATTTCCCATCGGTATTCATAATTTGCCGCTGTGATGGCCGAGAGGTTAAGGCGTTGGACTCGAAATCCAATGGGGTTTCCCCGCGCAGGTTCGAATCCTGCTCACAGCGAATCTATTCAATGGAACCATGCAGTCCTCATTTGATTATCTCAAAGGAGAAATTTAAAGTTGTGGATTCATTCCTTTACTTGTGAACCTCCGCGATGAAGATTGTTAAAACACTTGCTATACTGGGTATGGAGGACCGTCTTTGTTCACTGCATGTAATTGGGAAACTTTTGCCAATAAAATCCGGGTTTACACCAAAAATATGAATCTGTTATGAAGCAGTGTTTAAGGCATTAGACTCGAAAGCTCAGTGGGAATAGCGAAAGCTCAAATACTTCACATATACCTGTCTGCTGAGATTTTTGACTAGATCAACCAATCGACAAGCCCTAGCGATTCTTAAAGGCCATTCCAACTTGACCAACAGATGTTCCCTTTGTTTCATTCATTAAGGTCTTATGATGAGAGAGGGGTAGTGAATTTACATCCAAAATCCAACGGTTTCGATCCGGGCCGGCGCAAATTCTACCTGGGGCATCTTATTAGAAACTAATCCGGTTATGGAAAATTTGTCTTGTCAATTTGACAAACAAAAATGAAGTTTGAAACTGGAAACAGATGTTTCAATGTGTAACAAGGGCCACTTTAATCTATCCTAGGTCCCCTGGGACTCTTTTTGAATAAATTGCCATTTGGGTACATCTCAATAGAGCTGTGATGGCCGAGTGGTTAAGGCGTTGGACTTGAAATCCAATGGGTATTACCCGCGTAGGTTCAAATCCTGCTCACAGCGTTGTATGTTAATATTCCGTATTGAATTTTGAGTTTCTTGACATGACATCTGCCCAAACTAGGTGGGTAAGAAGATGAAGTCGAAATCCAATGCTGTTATCGCTGAAAATGGTCATGTCTTTCACTCAGCTGTCAACTCTAAATTTCATTTAATTAGGTCAAGGAAAGAACGGATGATAATTAATTTGTGGTTTCAATTTGATATACCTCTATGAAGATGTTTGAACTGATGTTTTATTCTGTGTTCAAGAACTTCTATATTTTCAACGCTTGTCATCTGGGACGTTTTTTCAAATTTCCCATCGGTATTCATAAATTGCCGCTGTGATGGCCGAGAGGTTAAGGCGTTGGACTCGAAATCCAATGGGGTTTCCCCGCGCAGGTTCGAATCCTGCTCACAGCGAATCTATTCAATGGAACCATTCCGTCCTCAATTGATTATCTCAAAGGAGAAATTTAAAGTTGTGGATTCATTCCTTTACTTGTGAACCTCCGCGATGAAGATTGTTAAAACACTTGCTATACTGGGTATGGAGGACCGTCTTTGTTCACTGCATGTAATTGGGAAACTTTTGCCAATAAAATCCGGGTTTACACCAAAAATATGAATCTGTTATGAAGCAGTGTTTAAGGCATTAGACTCGAAAGCTCAGTGGGAATAGCGAAAGCTCAAATACTTCACATATACCTGTCTGCTGAGATTTTTGACTAGATCAACCAATCGACAAGCCCTAGCGATTCTTAAAGGCCATTCCAACTTGACCAACAGATGTTCCCTTTGTTTCATTCATTAAGGTCTTATGATGAGAGAGGGGTAGTGAATTTACATCCAAAATCCAACGGTTTCGATCCGGGCCGGCGCAAATTCTACCTGGGGCATCTTATTAGAAACTAATCCGGTTATGGAAAATTTGTCTTGTCAATTTGACAAACAAAAATGAAGTTTGAAACTGGAAACAGATGTTTCAATGTGTAACAAGGGCCACTTTAATCTATCCTAGGTCCCCTGGGACTCTTTTTGAATAAATTGCCATTTGGGTACATGTCAATTGAGCTGTGATGGCCGAGTGGTTAAGGCGTTGGACTTGAAATCCAATGGGTGTTACCCGCGTAGGTTCAAATCCTGCTCAAAGTGTTGTATGTTAATATTGTGTGTGGAGTTTTGAGTGTCTTGACATGACATCTGCCCAAACTAGGTGGGTAAGAAGATGAAGTCGAAATCCAATGCTGTTATCGCTGAAAATGGTCATGTCTTGCACTCAGCTGTCAACTCTAAATTTCATTTAATTAGGTCAAGGAAAGAACGGATGATAATTAATTTGTGGTTTCAATTTGATATACCTCTATGAAGATGTTTGAACTGATGTTTTATTCTGTGTTCAAGAACTTCTATATTTTCAACGCTTGTCATCTGGGACGTTTTTTCAAATTTCCCATCGGTATTCATAAATTGCCGCTGTGATGGCCGAGAGTTTAAGGCGTTGGACTCGAAATCCAATGGGGTTTCCCCGCGCAGGTTCGAATCCTGCTCACAGCGAATCTTTTCAATGGAACCATTCAGTCCTCATTTGATTATCTCAAAGGAGAAATTTAAAGTTGTGGATTCATTCCTTTACTTGTGAACCTCCGCGATGAAGATTGTTAAAACACTTGCTATACTGGGTATGGAGGACCGTCTTTGTTCACTGCATGTAATTGGGAAACTTTTGCCAATAAAATCCGGGTTTACACCAAAAATATTAATCTGTTATGAAGCAGTGTTTAAGGCATTAGACTCGAAAGCTCAGTGGGAATAGCGAAAGCTCAAATACTTCACATATACCTGTCTGCTGAGATTTTTGACTAGATCAACCAATCGACAAGCCCTAGCGATTCTTAAAGGCCATTCCAACTTGACCAACAGATGTTCCCTTTGTTTCATTCATTAAGGTCTTATGATGAGAGAGGGGTAGTGAATTTACATCCAAAATCCAACGGTTTCGATCCGGGCCGGCGCAAATTCTACCAGGGGCATCTTATTAGAAACTAATCCGGTTATGGAAAATTTGTCTTGCAAATTTGACAAACAAAAACGAAGTTTGAAACTGGAAACAGATGTTTCAATGTGTAACAAGGGCCACTTTAATCTATCCTAGGTCCCTTGGGTCTCTTTTTGAATAAATTGCCATTTGGGTACATGTCAAATGAGCTGTGATGGCCGAGTGGTTAAGGCGTTTGACTTGAATTTCAATGGGTAATACCCGCGCAGGTTAAAATCCTGCTCACAGCGTTGTATGTTAATATTCCGTGTTGAGTTTTGAGTTTCTTGACATGACATCTGCCCAAACTAGGTGGGTAAGAAGATGTAGTCAAAATCCGATGCTGTTATCGCCGAAAATGTTCTTATCTTGCTCACAGCTATTAACTCTAAATCAATCAAAAAATTGTCATTTATATAGGTCAAGGAAATAAAGGATGATAATGAATTTGTGGTTTCACGTGGATATACCTCTATGAAGATGTTTGAACTGATGTTTTATTCTGCGTTTGAGAACTTCTATATTTTCAACGCTTGTCATCTGCGACGATTTTTCAAATTTCCCATCTGAGTTAATAAATTGCCGCTGGGATGGCCGAGAGGTTAAGGCGTTGGACTCGAAATCCAATGGGGTTTCCCCGCGCAGGTTCGAATCCTGCTCACAGCGAAACTTTTCAATGGAACCATGCAGTCCTCATTTGATTATCTCAAAGGAGAAATTTAAAGTTGTGGATTCATTCCTTTACTTGTGAACCTCCGCGATGAAGATTGTTAAAACACTTGCTATACTGGGTATGGAGGACCGTCTTTGTTCACTGCATGTAAATGGGAAACTTTTGCCAATAAAATCTGGGTTTACACCAAAAATATGAATCTGTTATGAAGCAGTGTTTAAGGCATTAGACTCGAAAGCTCAGTGGGAATAGCGAAAGCTCAAATACTTCACATATACCTGTCTGCTGAGATTTTTGACTAGATCAACCAATCGACAAGCCCTAGCGATTCTTAAAGGCCATTCCAACTTGACCAACAGATGTTCCCTTTGTTTCATTCATTAAGGTCTTATGATGAGAGAGGGGTAGTGAATTTACATCCAAAATCCAACGGTTTCGATCCGGGCCGGCGCAAATTCTACCTGGGGCATCTTATTAGAAACTAATCCGGTTATGGAAAATTTGTCTTGTCAATTTGACAAACAAAAATGAAGTTTGAAACTGGAAACAGATGTTTCAATGTGTAACAAGGGCCACTTTAATCTATCCTAGGTCCCCTGGGACTCTTTTTGAATAAATTGCCATTTGGGTACATGTCAATTGAGCTGTGATGGCCGAGTGGTTAAGGCGTTGGACTTCAAATCCAATGGGTGTTACCCGCGTAGGTTCAAATCCTGCTCACAGCGTTGTATGTTAATATTGTGTGTGGAGTTTTGAGTGTCTTGACATGACATCTGCCCAAACTAGGTGGGTAAGAAGATGAAGTCGAAATCCAATGCTGTTATCGCTGAAAATGGTCATGTCTTGCACTCAGCTGTCAACTCTAAATTTCATTTAATTAGGTCAAGGAAAGAACGGATGATAATTAATTTGTGGTTTCAATTTGATATACCTCTATGAAGATGTTTGAACTGATGTTTTATTCTGTGTTCAAGAACTTCTATATTTTCAACGCTTGTCATCTGGGACGTTTTTTCAAATTTCCCATCGGTAATCATAAATTGCCGCTGTGATGGC
This sequence comes from Gadus macrocephalus, assembly GCF_031168955.1. Classification (NCBI taxonomy): domain Eukaryota; kingdom Metazoa; phylum Chordata; class Actinopteri; order Gadiformes; family Gadidae; genus Gadus; species Gadus macrocephalus. The sequence continues at coordinate 1,647,901 of NC_082382.1, read as the reverse complement.
CGAGAGGTTAAGGCGTTGGACTCGAAATCCAATGGGGTTTCCCCGCGCAGGTTCAAATCCTGCTCATAGCGACACATTTCAATGGAACCATTCCGTCCTCATTTGATTATCTCAAAGGAGTAATTTAAAGTTGTGGATTCATTCCTTTACTTTTGAACCTCCACTATGATGATTGTTAAAACACTTGTTATACTGGGTATGGAGGACCGTCTTTGTTCAATGCATGGAATTGGGAAACTTTTGCCAATAAAATCCGGGTTTACACCAAAAATATGAATCTGTTATGAAGCAGTGTTTAAGGCATTAGACTCGAAAGCTCAGTGGGAATAGGGAAAGCTCAAATACTTCACATATACCTGTCTGCTGAGATTTTTGACTAGATCAACCAATCGACAAGCCCT
>NC_082382.1:1540000-1645000 GCF_031168955.1 Gadus macrocephalus | reverse complement strand
GGAAACAGATGTTTCAATGTGTAACAAGGGCCACTTTAATCTATCCTAGGTCCCTTGGGTCTCTTTTTGAATAAATTGCCATTTGGGTACATGTCAAATGAGCTGTGATGGCCGAGTGGTTAAGGCGTTGGACTTGAATTTCAATGGGTAATACCCGCGCAGGTTAAAAACCTGCTCACGGCGTTGTATGTTAATATTCCGTGTTGAGTTTTGAGTTTCTTGACATGACATCTGCCCAAACTAGGTGGGTAAGAAGATGTAGTCAAAATCCGATGCTGTTATCGCCGAAAATGTTCTTATCTTGCTCACAGCTATTAACTCTAAATCAATCAAAAAATTGTCATTTATATAGGTCAAGGAAATAAAGGATGATAATGAATTTGTGGTTTCACGTGGATATACCTCTATGAAGATGTTTGAACTGATGTTTTATTCTGCGTTTGAGAACTTCAATATTTTCAACGCTTGTCATCTGCGATGATTTTTCAAATTTCCTATTGTTGTACTTGTATTGACGCTGTGATGGCCGAGAGGTTAAGGCGTTGGACTCGAAATCCAATGGGGTTTCCCCGCGCAGGTTCGAATCCTGCTCACAGCGATTCTTTTCAATGGAACCATTCAGTCCTCATTTGATTATCTCAAAGGAGAAATTTAAAGTTGTGGATTCATTCTTTTACTTGTGAACCTCCGCGATGAAGATTGTTAAAACACTTGCTATACTGGGTATGGAGGACCGTCTTTGTTCACTGCATGTAATTGGGAAACTTTTGCCAATAAAATCCGGGTTTACACCAAAAATCTGAATCTGTTATGAAGCAGTGTTTAAGGCATTAGACTCGAAAGCTCAGTGGGAATAGCGAAAGCTCAAATACTTCACATATACCTGTCTGCTGAGATTTTTGACTAGATCAACCAATCGACAAGCCCTAGCGATTCTTAAAGGCCATTCCAACTTGACCAACAGATGTTCCCTTTGTTTCATTCATTAAGGTCTTATGATGAGAGAGGGGTAATGAATTTACATCCAAAATCCAACGGTTTCGATCCAGGCCGGCGCAAATTCTACCAGGGGCATCTTATTAGAAACTAATCCGGTTATGGAAAATTTGTCTTGCAAATTTGACAAACAAAAATGAAGTTTGAAACTGGAAACAGATGTTTCAATGTGTAACAAGGGCCACTTTAATCTATCCTAGGTCCCTTGGGTCTCTTTTTGAATAAATTGCCATTTGGGTACATGTCAAATGAGCTGTGATGGCCGAGTGGTTAAGGCGTTTGACTTGAATTTCAATGGGTAATACCCGCGCAGGTTAAAATCCTGCTCACAGCGTTGTATGTTAATATTCCGTGTTGAGTTTTGAGTTTCTTGACATGACATCTGCCCAAACTAGGTGGGTAAGAAGATGTAGTCAAAATCCGATGCTGTTATCGCCGAAAATGTTCTTATCTTGCTCACAGCTATTAACTCTAAATCAATCAAAAAATTGTCATTTATATAGGTCAAGGAAATAAAGGATGATAATGAATTTGTGGTTTCACGTGGATATACCTCTATGAAGATGTTTGAACTGATGTTTTATTCTGCGTTTGAGAACTTCTATATTTTCAACGCTTGTCATCTGCGACGATTTTTCAAATTTCCCATCTGTGTTAATAAATTGCCGCTGGGATGGCCGAGAGGTTAAGGCGTTGGACTCGAAATCCAATGGGGTTTCCCCGCGCAGGTTCGAATCCTGCTCACAGCGAATCTTTACAATGGAACCATGCAGTCCTCATTTGATTATCTCAAAGGAGAAATTTAAAGTTGTGGATTCATTCCTTTACTTGTGAACCTCCGCGATGAAGATTGTTAAAACACTTGCTATACTGGGTATGGAGGACCGTCTTTGTTCACTGCATGTAATTGGGAAACTTTTGCCAATAAAATCTGGGTTTACACCAAAAATATGAATCTGTTATGAAGCAGTGTTTAAGGCATTAGACTCGAAAGCTCAGTGGGAATAGCGAAAGCTCAAATACTTCACATATACCTGTCTGCTGAGATTTTTGACTAGATCAACCAATCGACAAGCCCTAGCGATTCTTAAAGGCCATTCCAACTTGACCAACAGATGTTCCCTTTGTTTCATTCATTAAGGTCTTATGATGAGAGAGGGGTAGTGAATTTACATCCAAAATCCAACGGTTTCGATCCGGGCCGGCGCAAATTCTACCTGGGGCATCTTATTAGAAACTAATCCGGTTATGGAAAATTTGTCTTGTCAATTTGACAAACAAAAATGAAGTTTGAAACTGGAAACAGATGTTTCAATGTGTAACAAGGGCCACTTTAATCTATCCTAGGTCCCCTGGGACTCTTTTTGAATAAATTGCCATTTGGGTACATGTCAATTGAGCTGTGATGGCCGAGTGGTTAAGGCGTTGGACTTGAAATCCAATGGGTGTTACCCGCGTAGGTTCAAATCCTGCTCACAGCGTTGTATGTTAATATTGTGTGTGGAGTTTTGAGTGTCTTGACATGACATCTGCCCAAACTAGGTGGGTAAGAAGATGAAGTCGAAATCCAATGCTGTTATCGCTGAAAATGGTCATGTCTTGCACTCAGCTGTCAACTCTAAATTTCATTTAATTAGGTCAAGGAAAGAACGGATGATAATTAATTCGTGGTTTCAATTTGATATACCTCTATGAAGATGTTTGAACTGATGTTTTATTCTGTGTTCAAGAACTTCTATATTTTCAACGCTTGTCATCTGGGACGTTTTTTCAAATTTCCCATCGGTAATCATAAATTGCCGCTGTGATGGCCGAGAGGTTAAGGCGTTGGACTCGAAATCCAATGGGGTTTCCCCGCGCAGGTTCAAATCCTGCTCATAGCGACACATTTCAATGGAACCATTCCGTCCTCATTTGATTATCTCAAAGGAGTAATTTAAAGTTGTGGATTCATTCCTTTACTTTTGAACCTCCACTATGATGATTGTTAAAACACTTGTTATACTGGGTATGGAGGACCGTCTTTGTTCAATGCATGGAATTGGGAAACTTTTGCCAATAAAATCCGGGCTTACACCAAAAATATGAATCTGTTATGAAGCAGTGTTTAAGGCATTAGACTCGAAAGCTCAGTGGGAATAGGGAAAGCTCAAATACTTCACATATACCTGTCTGCTGAGATTTTTGACTAGATCAACCAATCGACAAGCCCTAGCGATTCTTAAAGGCCATTCCAACTTGACCGACAGATGTTCCCTTTGTTTCATTCATAAAGGTCTTATGATGAGAGAGGGGTAATGAATTTACATCCAAAATCCAACGGTTTCGATCCGGGCCGGCGCAAATTCTACCAGGGGCATCTTATTAGAAACTAATCCGGTTATGGAAAATTTGTCTTGTAAATTTGATAAACAAAAATGAAGTTTGAAGCTGGAAACAGATGTTTCAATGTGTAACAAGGGCCACTTTAATCTATCCTAGGTCCCTTGGGTCTCTTTTTGAATAAATTGCCATTTGGGTACATATCAAATGAGCTGTGATGGCCGAGTGGTTAAGGCGTTGGACTTGAATTTCAATGGGTAATACCCGCGCAGGTTAAAATCCTGCTCACAGCGTTGTATGTTAATATTCCGTGTTGAGTTTTGAGTTTCTTGACATGACATCTGCCCAAACTAGGTGGGTAAGAAGATGTAGTCAAAATCCGATGCTGTTATCGCCGAAAATGTTCTTATCTTGCTCACAGCTATTAACTCTAAATCAATCAAAAAATTGTCATTTAATTAGGTCAAGGAAAGAACGGATGATAATTAATTTGTGGTTTCAATTTGATATACCTCTATGAAGATGTTTGAACTGATGTTTTATTCTGTGTTCAAGAACTTCTATATTTTCAACGCTTGTCATCTGGGACGTTTTTTCAAATTTCCCATCGGTATTCAAAAATTGCCGCTGTGATGGCCGAGAGGTTAAGGCGTTGGACTCGAAATCCAATGGGATTTCCCCGCGCAGGTTCAAATCCTGCTCATAGCGACACATTTCAATGGAACCATTCCGTCCTCATTTGATTATCTCAAAGGAGTAATTTAAAGTTGTGGATTCATTCCTTTACTTTTGAACCTCCACTATGATGATTGTTAAAACACTTGTTATACTGGGTATGGAGGACCGTCTTTGTTCACTGCATGGAATTGGGAAACTTTTGCCAATAAAATCCGGGTTTACACCAAAAATATGAATCTGTTATGAAGCAGTGTTTAAGGCATTAGACTCGAAAGCTCAGTGGGAATAGGGAAAGCTCAAATACTTCACATATACCTGTCTGCTGAGATTTTTGACTAGATCAACCAATCGACAAGCCCTAGCGATTCTTAAAGGCCATTCCAACTTGACCGACAGATGTTCCCTTTGTTTCATTCATAAAGGTCTTATGATGAGAGAGGGGTAATGAATTTACATCCAAAATCCAACGGTTTCGATCCGGGCCGGCGCAAATTCTACCAGGGGCATCTTATTAGAAACTAATCCGGTTATGGAAAATTTGTCTTGTAAATTTGATAAACAAAAATGAAGTTTGAAGCTGGAAACAGATGTTTCAATGTGTAACAAGGGCCACTTTAATCTATCCTAGGTCCCTTGGGTCTCTTTTTGAATAAATTGCCATTTGGGTACATGTCAAATGAGCTGTGATGGCCGAGTGGTTAAGGCGTTGGACTTGAATTTCAATGGGTAATACCCGCGCAGGTTAAAAACCTGCTCACAGCGTTGTATGTTAATATTCCGTGTTGAGTTTTGAGTTTCTTGACATGACATCTGCCCAAACTAGGTGGGTAAGAAGATGTAGTCAAAATCCGATGCTGTTATCGCCGAAAATGTTCTTATCTTGCTCACAGCTATTAACTCTAAATCAATCAAAAAATTGTCATTTATATAGGTCAAGGAAATAAAGGATGATAATGAATTTGTGGTTTCACGTGGATATACCTCTATGAAGATGTTTGAACTGATGTTTTATTCTGCGTTTGAGAACTTCAATATTTTCAACGCTTGTCATCTGCGATGATTTTTCAAATTTCCTATTGTTGTACTTGTATTGACGCTGTGATGGCCGAGAGGTTAAGGCGTTGGACTCGAAATCCAATGGGGTTTCCCCGCGCAGGTTCGAATCCTGCTCACAGCGAATCTTTTCAATGGAACCATTCAGTCCTCATTTGATTATCTCAAAGGAGAAATTTAAAGTTGTGGATTCATTCCTTTACTTGTGAACCTCCGCGATGAAGATTGTTAAAACACTTGCTATACTGGGTATGGAGGACCGTCTTTGTTCACTGCATGTAATTGGGAAACTTTTGCCAATAAAATCCGGGTTTACACCAAAAATATGAATCTGTTATGAAGCAGTGTTTAAGGCATTAGACTCGAAAGCTCAGTGGGAATAGCGAAAGCTCAAATACTTCACATATACCTGTCTGCTGAGATTTTTGACTAGATCAACCAATCGACAAGCCCTAGCGATTCTTAAAGGCCATTCCAACTTGACCAACAGATGTTCCCTTTGTTTCATTCATTAAGGTCTTATGATGAGAGAGGGGTAATGAATTTACATCCAAAATCCAACGGTTTCGATCCAGGCCGGCGCAAATTCTACCAGGGGCATCTTATTAGAAACTAATCCGGTTATGGAAAATTTGTCTTGCAAATTTGACAAACAAAAATGAAGTTTGAAACTGGAAACAGATGTTTCAATGTGTAACAAGGGCCACTTTAATCTATCCTAGGTCCCTTGGGTCTCTTTTTGAATAAATTGCCATTTGGGTACATGTCAAATGAGCTGTGATGGCCGAGTGGTTAAGGCGTTTGACTTGAATTTCAATGGGTAATACCCGCGCAGGTTAAAATCCTGCTCACAGCGTTGTATGTTAATATTCCGTGTTGAGTTTTGAGTTTCTTGACATGACATCTGCCCAAACTAGGTGGGTAAGAAGATGTAGTCAAAATCCGATGCTGTTATCGCCGAAAATGTTCTTATCTTGCTCACAGCTATTAACTCTAAATCAATCAAAAAATTGTCATTTATATAGGTCAAGGAAATAAAGGATGATAATGAATTTGTGGTTTCACGTGGATATACCTCTATGAAGATGTTTGAACTGATGTTTTATTCTGCGTTTGAGAACTTCTATATTTTCAACGCTTGTCATCTGCGACGATTTTTCAAATTTCCCATCTGTGTTAATAAATTGCCGCTGGGATGGCCGAGAGGTTAAGGCGTTGGACTCGAAATCCAATGGGGTTTCCCCGTGCAGGTTCGAATCCTGCTCACAGCGAATCTTTACAATGGAACCCTGCAGTCCTCATTTGATTATCTCAAAGGAGAAATTTAAAGTTGTGGATTCATTCCTTTACTTGTGAACCTCCGCGATGAAGATTGTTAAAACACTTGCTATACTGGGTATGGAGGACCGTCTTTGTTCACTGCATGTAATTGGGAAACTTTTGCCAATAAAATCTGGGTTTACACCAAAAATATGAATCTGTTATGAAGCAGTGTTTAAGGCATTAGACTCGAAAGCTCAGTGGGAATAGCGAAAGCTCAAATACTTCACATATACCTGTCTGCTGAGATTTTTGACTAGATCAACCAATCGACAAGCCCTAGCGATTCTTAAAGGCCATTCCAACTTGACCAACAGATGTTCCCTTTGTTTCATTCATTAAGGTCTTATGATGAGAGAGGGGTAGTGAATTTACATCCAAAATCCAACGGTTTCGATCCGGGCCGGCGCAAATTCTACCTGGGGCATCTTATTAGAAACTAATCCGGTTATGGAAAATTTGTCTTGTCAATTTGACAAACAAAAATGAAGTTTGAAACTGGAAACAGATGTTTCAATGTGTAACAAGGGCCACTTTAATCTATCCTAGGTCCCCTGGGACTCTTTTTGAATAAATTGCCATTTGGGTACATGTCAATTGAGCTGTGATGGCCGAGTGGTTAAGGCGTTGGACTTGAAATCCAATGGGTGTTACCCGCGTAGGTTCAAATCCTGCTCACAGCGTTGTATGTTAATATTGTGTGTGGAGTTTTGAGTGTCTTGACATGACATCTGCCCAAACTAGGTGGGTAAGAAGATGAAGTCGAAATCCAATGCTGTTATCGCTGAAAATGGTCATGTCTTGCACTCAGCTGTCAACTCTAAATTTCATTTAATTAGGTCAAGGAAAGAACGGATGATAATTAATTTGTGGTTTCAATTTGATATACCTCTATGAAGATGTTTGAACTGATGTTTTATTCTGTGTTCAAGAACTTCTATATTTTCAACGCTTGTCATCTGGGACGTTTTTTCAAATTTCCCATCGGTAATCATAAATTGCCGCTGTGATGGCCGAGAGGTTAAGGCGTTGGACTCGAAATCCAATGGGGTTTCCCCGCGCAGGTTCAAATCCTGCTCATAGCGACACATTTCAATGGAACCATTCCGTCCTCATTTGATTATCTCAAAGGAGTAATTTAAAGTTGTGGATTCATTCCTTTACTTTTGAACCTCCACTATGATGATTGTTAAAACACTTGTTATACTGGGTATGGAGGACCGTCTTTGTTCAATGCATGGAATTGGGAAACTTTTGCCAATAAAATCCGGGTTTACACCAAAAATATGAATCTGTTATGAAGCAGTGTTTAAGGCATTAGACTCGAAAGCTCAGTGGGAATAGGGAAAGCTCAAATACTTCACATATACCTGTCTGCTGAGATTTTTGACTAGATCAACCAATCGACAAGCCCTAGCGATTCTTAAAGGCCATTCCAACTTGACCGACAGATGTTCCCTTTGTTTCATTCATAAAGGTCTTATGATGAGAGAGGGGTAATGAATTTACATCCAAAATCCAACGGTTTCGATCCGGGCCGGCGCAAATTCTACCAGGGGCATCTTATTAGAAACTAATCCGGTTATGGAAAATTTGTCTTGTAAATTTGATAAACAAAAATGAAGTTTGAAGCTGGAAACAGATGTTTCAATGTGTAACAAGGGCCACTTTAATCTATCCTAGGTCCCTTGGGTCTCTTTTTGAATAAATTGCCATTTGGGTACATGTCAAATGAGCTGTGATGGCCGAGTGGTTAAGGCGTTGGACTTGAATTTCAATGGGTAATACCCGCGCAGGTTAAAATCCTGCTCACAGCGTTGTATGTTAATATTCCGTGTTGAGTTTTGAGTTTCTTGACATGACATCTGCCCAAACTAGGTGGGTAAGAAGATGTAGTCAAAATCCGATGCTGTTATCGCCGAAAATGTTCTTATCTTGCTCACAGCTATTAACTCTAAATCAATCAAAAAATTGTCATTTAATTAGGTCAAGGAAAGAACGGATGATAATTAATTTGTGGTTTCAATTTGATATACCTCTATGAAGATGTTTGAACTGATGTTTTATTCTGTGTTCAAGAACTTCTATATTTTCAACGCTTGTCATCTGGGACGTTTTTTCAAATTTCCCATCGGTATTCAAAAATTGCCGCTGTGATGGCCGAGAGGTTAAGGCGTTGGACTCGAAATCCAATGGGGTTTCCCCGCGTAGGTTCAAATCCTGCTCATAGCGACACATTTCAATGGAACCATTCCGTCCTCATTTGATTATCTCAAAGGAGTAATTTAAAGTTGTGGATTCATTCCTTTACTTTTGAACCTCCACTATGATGATTGTTAAAACACTTGTCATACTGGGTATGGAGGACCGTCTTTGTTCACTGCATGGAATTGGGAAACTTTTGCCAATAAAATCCGGGTTTACACCAAAAATATGAATCTGTTATGAAGCAGTGTTTAAGGCATTAGACTCGAAAGCTCAGTGGGAATAGGGAAAGCTCAAATACTTCACATATACCTGTCTGCTGAGATTTTTGACTAGATCAACCAATCGACAAGCCCTAGCGATTCTTAAAGGCCATTCCAACTTGACCGACAGATGTTCCCTTTGTTTCATTCATAAAGGTCTTATGATGAGAGAGGGGTAATGAATTTACATCCAAAATCCAACGGTTTCGATCCGGGCCGGCGCAAATTCTACCAGGGGCATCTTATTAGAAACTAATCCGGTTATGGAAAATTTGTCTTGTAAATTTGATAAACAAAAATGAAGTTTGAAGCTGGAAACAGATGTTTCAATGTGTAACAAGGGCCACTTTAATCTATCCTAGGTCCCTTGGGTCTCTTTTTGAATAAATTGCCATTTGGGTACATGTCAAATGAGCTGTGATGGCCGAGTGGTTAAGGCGTTGGACTTGAATTTCAATGGGTAATACCCGCGCAGGTTAAAAACCTGCTCACAGCGTTGTATGTTAATATTCCGTGTTGAGTTTTGAGTTTCTTGACATGACATCTGCCCAAACTAGGTGGGTAAGAAGATGTAGTCAAAATCCGATGCTGTTATCGCCGAAAATGTTCTTATCTTGCTCACAGCTATTAACTCTAAATCAATCAAAAAATTGTCATTTATATAGGTCAAGGAAATAAAGGATGATAATGAATTTGTGGTTTCACGTGGATATACCTCTATGAAGATGTTTGAACTGATGTTTTATTCTGCGTTTGAGAACTTCAATATTTTCAACGCTTGTCATCTGCGATGATTTTTCAAATTTCCTATTGTTGTACTTGTATTGACGCTGTGATGGCCGAGAGGTTAAGGCGTTGGACTCGAAATCCAATGGGGTTTCCCCGCGCAGGTTCGAATCCTGCTCACAGCGATTCTTCTCAATGGAACCATTCAGTCCTCATTTGATTATCTCAAAGGAGAAATTTAAAGTTGTGGATTCATTCTTTTACTTGTGAACCTCCGCGATGAAGATTGTTAAAACACTTGCTATACTGGGTATGGAGGACCGTCTTTGTTCACTGCATGTAATTGGGAAACTTTTGCCAATAAAATCCGGGTTTACACCAAAAATCTGAATCTGTTATGAAGCAGTGTTTAAGGCATTAGACTCGAAAGCTCAGTGGGAATAGCGAAAGCTCAAATACTTCACATATACCTGTCTGCTGAGATTTTTGACTAGATCAACCAATCGACAAGCCCTAGCGATTCTTAAAGGCCATTCCAACTTGACCAACAGATGTTCCCTTTGTTTCATTCATTAAGGTCTTATGATGAGAGAGGGGTAATGAATTTACATCCAAAATCCAACGGTTTCGATCCAGGCCGGCGCAAATTCTACCAGGGGCATCTTATTAGAAACTAATCCGGTTATGGAAAATTTGTCTTGCAAATTTGACAAACAAAAATGAAGTTTGAAACTGGAAACAGATGTTTCAATGTGTAACAAGGGCCACTTTAATCTATCCTAGGTCCCTTGGGTCTCTTTTTGAATAAATTGCCATTTGGGTACATGTCAAATGAGCTGTGATGGCCGAGTGGTTAAGGCGTTTGACTTGAATTTCAATGGGTAATACCCGCGCAGGTTAAAATCCTGCTCACAGCGTTGTATGTTAATATTCCGTGTTGAGTTTTGAGTTTCTTGACATGACATCTGCCCAAACTAGGTGGGTAAGAAGATGTAGTCAAAATCCGATGCTGTTATCGCCGAAAATGTTCTTATCTTGCTCACAGCTATTAACTCTAAATCAATCAAAAAATTGTCATTTATATAGGTCAAGGAAATAAAGGATGATAATGAATTTGTGGTTTCACGTGGATATACCTCTATGAAGATGTTTGAACTGATGTTTTATTCTGCGTTTGAGAACTTCTATATTTTCAACGCTTGTCATCTGCGACGATTTTTCAAATTTCCCATCTGTGTTAATAAATTGCCGCTGGGATGGCCGAGAGGTTAAGGCGTTGGACTCGAAATCCAATGGGGTTTCCCCGCGCAGGTTCGAATCCTGCTCACAGCGAATCTTTACAATGGAACAATGCAGTCCTCATTTGATTATCTCAAAGGAGAAATTTAAAGTTGTGGATTCATTCCTTTACTTGTGAACCTCCGCGATGAAGATTGTTAAAACACTTGCTATACTGGGTATGGAGGACCGTCTTTGTTCACTGCATGTAATTGGGAAACTTTTGCCAATAAAATCTGGGTTTACACCAAAAATATGAATCTGTTATGAAGCAGTGTTTAAGGCATTAGACTCGAAAGCTCAGTGGGAATAGCGAAAGCTCAAATACTTCACATATACCTGTCTGCTGAGATTTTTGACTAGATCAACCAATCGACAAGCCCTAGCGATTCTTAAAGGCCATTCCAACTTGACCAACAGATGTTCCCTTTGTTTCATTCATTAAGGTCTTATGATGAGAGAGGGGTAGTGAATTTACATCCAAAATCCAACGGTTTCGATCCGGGCCGGCGCAAATTCTACCTGGGGCATCTTATTAGAAACTAATCCGGTTATGGAAAATTTGTCTTGTCAATTTGACAAACAAAAATGAAGTTTGAAACTGGAAACAGATGTTTCAATGTGTAACAAGGGCCACTTTAATCTATCCTAGGTCCCCTGGGACTCTTTTTGAATAAATTGCCATTTGGGTACATGTCAATTGAGCTGTGATGGCCGAGTGGTTAAGGCGTTGGACTTGAAATCCAATGGGTGTTACCCGCGTAGGTTCAAATCCTGCTCACAGCGTTGTATGTTAATATTGTGTGTGGAGTTTTGAGTGTCTTGACATGACATCTGCCCAAACTAGGTGGGTAAGAAGATGAAGTCGAAATCCAATGCTGTTATCGCTGAAAATGGTCATGTCTTGCACTCAGCTGTCAACTCTAAATTTCATTTAATTAGGTCAAGGAAAGAACGGATGATAATTAATTTGTGGTTTCAATTTGATATACCTCTATGAAGATGTTTGAACTGATGTTTTATTCTGTGTTCAAGAACTTCTATATTTTCAACGCTTGTCATCTGGGACGTTTTTTCAAATTTCCCATCGGTAATCATAAATTGCCGCTGTGATGGCCGAGAGGTTAAGGCGTTGGACTCGAAATCCAATGGGGTTTCCCCGCGCAGGTTCAAATCCTGCTCATAGCGACACATTTCAATGGAACCATTCCGTCCTCATTTGATTATCTCAAAGGAGTAATTTAAAGTTGTGGATTCATTCCTTTACTTTTGAACCTCCACTATGATGATTGTTAAAACACTTGTTATACTGGGTATGGAGGACCGTCTTTGTTCAATGCATGGAATTGGGAAACTTTTGCCAATAAAATCCGGGCTTACACCAAAAATATGAATCTGTTATGAAGCAGTGTTTAAGGCATTAGACTCGAAAGCTCAGTGGGAATAGGGAAAGCTCAAATACTTCACATATACCTGTCTGCTGAGATTTTTGACTAGATCAACCAATCGACAAGCCCTAGCGATTCTTAAAGGCCATTCCAACTTGACCGACAGATGTTCCCTTTGTTTCATTCATAAAGGTCTTATGATGAGAGAGGGGTAATGAATTTACATCCAAAATCCAACGGTTTCGATCCGGGCCGGCGCAAATTCTACCAGGGGCATCTTATTAGAAACTAATCCGGTTATGGAAAATTTGTCTTGTAAATTTGATAAACAAAAATGAAGTTTGAAGCTGGAAACAGATGTTTCAATGTGTAACAAGGGCCACTTTAATCTATCCTAGGTCCCTTGGGTCTCTTTTTGAATAAATTGCCATTTGGGTACATGTCAAATGAGCTGTGATGGCCGAGTGGTTAAGGCGTTGGACTTGAATTTCAATGGGTAATACCCGCGCAGGTTAAAATCCTGCTCACAGCGTTGTATGTTAATATTCCGTGTTGAGTTTTGAGTTTCTTGACATGACATCTGCCCAAACTAGGTGGGTAAGAAGATGTAGTCAAAATCCGATGCTGTTATCGCCGAAAATGTTCTTATCTTGCTCACAGCTATTAACTCTAAATCAATCAAAAAATTGTCATTTAATTAGGTCAAGGAAAGAACGGATGATAATTAATTTGTGGTTTCAATTTGATATACCTCTATGAAGATGTTTGAACTGATGTTTTATTCTGTGTTCAAGAACTTCTATATTTTCAACGCTTGTCATCTGGGACGTTTTTTCAAATTTCCCATCGGTATTCAAAAATTGCCGCTGTGATGGCCGAGAGGTTAAGGCGTTGGACTCGAAATCCAATGGGGTTTCCCCGCGCAGGTTCAAATCCTGCTCATAGCGACACATTTCAATGGAACCATTCCGTCCTCATTTGATTATCTCAAAGGAGTAATTTAAAGTTGTGGATTCATTCCTTTACTTTTGAACCTCCACTATGATGATTGTTAAAACACTTGTTATACTGGGTATGGAGGACCGTCTTTGTTCACTGCATGGAATTGGGAAACTTTTGCCAATAAAATCCGGGTTTACACCAAAAATATGAATCTGTTATGAAGCAGTGTTTAAGGCATTAGACTCGAAAGCTCAGTGGGAATAGGGAAAGCTCAAATACTTCACATATACCTGTCTGCTGAGATTTTTGACTAGATCAACCAATCGACAAGCCCTAGCGATTCTTAAAGGCCATTCCAACTTGACCGACAGATGTTCCCTTTGTTTCATTCATAAAGGTCTTATGATGAGAGAGGGGTAATGAATTTACATCCAAAATCCAACGGTTTCGATCCGGGCCGGCGCAAATTCTACCAGGGGCATCTTATTAGAAACTAATCCGGTTATGGAAAATTTGTCTTGTAAATTTGATAAACAAAAATGAAGTTTGAAGCTGGAAACAGATGTTTCAATGTGTAACAAGGGCCACTTTAATCTATCCTAGGTCCCTTGGGTCTCTTTTTGAATAAATTGCCATTTGGGTACATGTCAAATGAGCTGTGATGGCCGAGTGGTTAAGGCGTTGGACTTGAATTTCAATGGGTAATACCCGCGCAGGTTAAAAACCTGCTCACAGCGTTGTATGTTAATATTCCGTGTTGAGTTTTGAGTTTCTTGACATGACATCTGCCCAAACTAGGTGGGTAAGAAGATGTAGTCAAAATCCGATGCTGTTATCGCCGAAAATGTTCTTATCTTGCTCACAGCTATTAACTCTAAATCAATCAAAAAATTGTCATTTATATAGGTCAAGGAAATAAAGGATGATAATGAATTTGTGGTTTCACGTGGATATACCTCTATGAAGATGTTTGAACTGATGTTTTATTCTGCGTTTGAGAACTTCAATATTTTCAACGCTTGTCATCTGCGATGATTTTTCAAATTTCCTATTGTTGTACTTGTATTGACGCTGTGATGGCCGAGAGGTTAAGGCGTTGGACTCGAAATCCAATGGGGTTTCCCCGCGCAGGTTCGAATCCTGCTCACAGCGAATCTTTTCAATGGAACCATTCAGTCCTCATTTGATTATCTCAAAGGAGAAATTTAAAGTTGTGGATTCATTCCTTTACTTGTGAACCTCCGCGATGAAGATTGTTAAAACACTTGCTATACTGGGTATGGAGGACCGTCTTTGTTCACTGCATGTAATTGGGAAACTTTTGCCAATAAAATCCGGGTTTACACCAAAAATATGAATCTGTTATGAAGCAGTGTTTAAGGCATTAGACTCGAAAGCTCAGTGGGAATAGCGAAAGCTCAAATACTTCACATATACCTGTCTGCTGAGATTTTTGACTAGATCAACCAATCGACAAGCCCTAGCGATTCTTAAAGGCCATTCCAACTTGACCAACAGATGTTCCCTTTGTTTCATTCATTAAGGTCTTATGATGAGAGAGGGGTAATGAATTTACATCCAAAATCCAACGGTTTCGATCCAGGCCGGCGCAAATTCTACCAGGGGCATCTTATTAGAAACTAATCCGGTTATGGAAAATTTGTCTTGTAAATTTGATAAACAAAAATGAAGTTTAAGCTGGAAACAGATGTTTCAATGTGTAACAAGGGCCACTTTAATCTATCCTAGGTCCCTTGGGTCTCTTTTTGAATAAATTGCCATTTGGGTACATGTCAAATGAGCTGTGATGGCCGAGTGGTTAAGGCGTTGGACTTGAATTTCAATGGGTAATACCCGCGCAGGTTAAAATCCTGCTCACAGCGTTGTATGTTAATATTCCGTGTTGAGTTTTGAGTTTCTTGACATGACATCTGCCCAAACTAGGTGGGTAAGAAGATGTAGTCAAAATCCGATGCTGTTATCGCCGAAAATGTTCTTATCTTGCTCACAGCTATTAACTCTAAATCAATCAAAAAATTGTCATTTATATAGGTCAAGGAAATAAAGGATGATAATGAATTTGTGGTTTCACGTGGATATACCTCTATGAAGATGTTTGAACTGATGTTTTATTCTGCGTTTGAGAACTTCTATATTTTCAACGCTTGTCTTCTGCGACGATTTTTCAAATTTCCTATTGTTGTATTTGTAATGACGCTGTGATGGCCGAGAGGTTAAGGCGTTGGACTCGAAATCCAATGGGGTTTCCCCGCGCAGGTTTGAATCCTGCTCACAGCGAATCTTTTCAATGGAACCATTCAGTCCTCATTTGATTATCTCAAAGGAGAAATTTAAAGTTGTGGATTCATTCCTTTGCTTGTGAACCTCCGCGATGAAGATTGTTAAAACACTTGCTATACTGGGTATGGAGGACCGTCTTTGTTCACTGCATGTAATTGGGAAACTTTTGCCAATAAAATCCGGGTTTACACCAAAAATATGAATCTGTTATGAAGCAGTGTTTAAGGCATTAGACTCGAAAGCTCAGTGGGAATAGCGAAAGCTCAAATACTTCACATATACCTGTCTGCTGAGATTTTTGACTAGATCAACCAATCGACAAGCCCTAGCGATTCTTAAAGGCCATTCCAACTTGACCAACAGATGTTCCCTTTGTTTCATTCATTAAGGTCTTATGATGAGAGAGGGGTAATGAATTTACATCCAAAATCCAACGGTTTCGATCCGGGCCGGCGCAAATTCTACCAGGGGCATCTTATTAGAAACTAATCCGGTTATGGAAAATTTGTCTTGTAAATTTGATAAACAAAAATGAAGTTTGAAGCTGGAAACAGATGTTTCAATGTGTAACAAGGGCCACTTTAATCTATCCTAGGTCCCTTGGGTCTCTTTTTGAATAAATTGCCATTTGGGTACATGTCAAATGAGCTGTGATGGCCGAGTGGTTAAGGCGTTGGACTTGAATTTCAATGGGTAATACCCGCGCAGGTTAAAATCCTGCTCACAGCGTTGTATGTTAATATTCCGTGTTGAGTTTTGAGTTTCTTGACATGACATCTGCCCAAACTAGGTGGGTAAGAAGATGTAGTCAAAATCCGATGCTGTTATCGCCGAAAATGTTCTTATCTTGCTCACAGCTATTAACTCTAAATCAATCAAAAAATTGTCATTTATATAGGTCAAGGAAATAAAGGATGATAATGAATTTGTGGTTTCACGTGGATATACCTCTATGAAGATGTTTGAACTGATGTTTTATTCTGCGTTTGAGAACTTCTATATTTTCAACGCTTGTCATCTGCGACGATTTTTCAAATTTCCTATTGTTGTATTTGTATTGACGCTGTGATGGCCGAGAGGTTAAGGCGTTGGACTCGAAATCCAATGGGGTTTCCCCGCGCAGGTTCGAATCCTGCTCACAGCGAATCTTTTCAATGGAACCATTCAGTCCTCATTTGATTATCTCAAAGGAGAAATTTAAAGTTGTGGATTCATTCCTTTACTTGTGAACCTCCGCGATGAAGATTGTTAAAACACTTGCTATACTGGGTATGGAGGACCGTCTTTGTTCACTGCATGTAATTGGGAAACTTTTGCCAATAAAATCCGGGTTTACACCAAAAATATGAATCTGTTATGAAGCAGTGTTTAAGGCATTAGACTCGAAAGCTCAGTGGGAATAGCGAAAGCTCAAATACTTCACATATACCTGTCTGCTGAGATTTTTGACTAGATCAACCAATCGACAAGCCCTAGCGATTCTTAAAGGCCATTCCAACTTGACCAACAGATGTTCCCTTTGTTTCATTCATTAAGGTCTTATGATGAGAGAGGGGTAGTGAATTTACATCCAAAATCCAACGGTTTCGATCCGGGCCGGTGCAAATTCTACCTGGGGCATCTTATTAGAAACTAATCCGGTTATGGAAAATTTGTCTTGCAAATTTGACAAACAAAAATGAAGTTTGAAACTGGAAACAGATGTTTCAATGTGTAACAAGGGCCACTTTAATCTATCCTAGGTCCCTTGGGTCTCTTTTTGAATAAATTGCCATTTGGGTACATGTCAAATGAGCTGTGATGGCCGAGTGGTTAAGGCGTTTGACTTTAATTTCAATGGGTAATACCCGCGCAGGTTAAAATCCTGCTCACAGCGTTGTATGTTAATATTCCGTGTTGAGTTTTGAGTTTCTTGACATGACATCTGCCCAAACTAGGTGGGTAAGAAGATGTAGTCAAAATCCGATGCTGTTATCGCCGAAAATGTTCTTATCTTGCTCACAGCTATTAACTCTAAATCAATCAAAAAATTGTCATTTATATAGGTCAAGGAAATAAAGGATGATAATGAATTTGTGGTTTCACGTGGATATACCTCTATGAAGATGTTTGAACTGATGTTTTATTCTGCGTTTGAGAACTTCTATATTTTCAACGCTTGTCATCTGCGACGATTTTTCAAATTTCCCATCTGTGTTAATAAATTGCCGCTGGGATGGCCGAGAGGTTAAGGCGTTGGACTCGAAATCCATTGGGGTTTCCCCGCGCAGGTTTGAATCCTGCTCACAGCGAATCTTTTCAATGGAACCATGCAGTCCTCATTTGATTATCTCAAAGGAGAAATTTAAAGTTGTGGATTCATTCCTTTACTTGTGAACCTCCGCGATGAAGATTGTTAAAACACTTGCTATACTGGGTATGGAGGACCGTCTTTGTTCACTGCATGTAATTGGGAAACTTTTGCCAATAAAATCTGGGTTTACACCAAAAATATGAATCTGTTATGAAGCAGTGTTTAAGGCATTAGACTCGAAAGCTCAGTGGGAATAGCGAAAGCTCAAATACTTCACATATACCTGTCTGCTGAGATTTTTGACTAGATCAACCAATCGACAAGCCCTAGCGATTCTTAAAGGCCATTCCAACTTGACCAACAGATGTTCCCTTTGTTTCATTCATTAAGGTCTTATGATGAGAGAGGGGTAGTGAATTTACATCCAAAATCCAACGGTTTCGATCCGGGCCGGCGCAAATTCTACCTGGGGCATCTTATTAGAAACTAATCCGGTTATGGAAAATTTGTCTTGTCAATTTGACAAACAAAAATGAAGTTTGAAACTGGAAACAGATGTTTCAATGTGTAACAAGGGCCACTTTAATCTATCCTAGGTCCCCTGGGACTCTTTTTGAATAAATTGCCATTTGGGTACATGTCATTTGAGCTGTGTTGGCCGAGTGGTTAAGGCGTTGGACTTGAAATCCAATGGGTGTTACCCGCGTAGGTTCAAATCCTGCTCACAGCGTTGTATGTTAATATTGTGTGTGGAGTTTTGAGTGTCTTGACATGACATCTGCCCAAACTAGGTGGGTAAGAAGATGAAGTCGAAATCCAATGCTGTTATCGCTGAAAATGTTCTTATCTTGCTCACAGCTATTAACTCTAAATCAATCAAAAAATTGTCATTTAATTAGGTCAAGGAAAGAACGGATGATAATTAATTTGTGGTTTCAATTTGATATACCTCTATGAAGATGTTTGAACTGATGTTTTATTCTGTGTTCAAGAACTTCTATATTTTCAACGCTTGTCATCTGGGACGTTTTTTCAAATTTCCCATCGGTATTCAAAAATTGCCGCTGTGATGGCCGAGAGGTTAAGGCGTTGGACTCGAAATCCAATGGGGTTTCCCCGCGCAGGTTCAAATCCTGCTCATAGCGACACATTTCAATGGAACCATTCCGTCCTCATTTGATTATCTCAAAGGAGTAATTTAAAGTTGTGGATTCATTCCTTTACTTTTGAACCTCCACTATGATGATTGTTAAAACACTTGTTATACTGGGTATGGAGGACCGTCTTTGTTCACTGCATGGAATTGGGAAACTTTTGCCAATAAAATCCGGGTTTACACCAAAAATATGAATCTGTTATGAAGCAGTGTTTAAGGCATTAGACTCGAAAGCTCAGTGGGAATAGGGAAAGCTCAAATACTTCACATATACCTGTCTGCTGAGATTTTTGACTAGATCAACCAATCGACAAGCCCTAGCGATTCTTAAAGGCCATTCCAACTTGACCGACAGATGTTCCCTTTGTTTCATTCATAAAGGTCTTATGATGAGAGAGGGGTAATGAATTTACATCCAAAATCCAACGGTTTCGATCCGGGCCGGCGCAAATTCTACCAGGGGCATCTTATTAGAAACTAATCCGGTTATGGAAAATTTGTCTTGTAAATTTGATAAACAAAAATGAAGTTTGAAGCTGGAAACAGATGTTTCAATGTGTAACAAGGGCCACTTTAATCTATCCTAGGTCCCTTGGGTCTCTTTTTGAATAAATTGCCATTTGGGTACATGTCAAATGAGCTGTGATGGCCGAGTGGTTAAGGCGTTGGACTTGAATTTCAATGGGTAATACCCGCGCAGGTTAAAATCCTGCTCACAGCGTTGTATGTTAATATTCCGTGTTGAGTTTTGAGTTTCTTGACATGACATCTGCCCAAACTAGGTGGGTAAGAAGATGTAGTCAAAATCCGATGCTGTTATCGCCGAAAATGTTCTTATCTTGCTCACAGCTATTAACTCTAAATCAATCAAAAAATTGTCATTTATATAGGTCAAGGAAATAAAGGATGATAATGAATTTGTGGTTTCACGTGGATATACCTCTATGAAGATGTTTGAACTGATGTTTTATTCTGCGTTTGAGAACTTCTATATTTTCAACGCTTGTCTTCTGCGACGATTTTTCAAATTTCCTATTGTTGTATTTGTAATGACGCTGTGATGGCCGAGAGGTTAAGGCGTTGGACTCGAAATCCAATGGGGTTTCCCCGCGCAGGTTTGAATCCTGCTCACAGCGAATCTTTTCAATGGAACCATTCAGTCCTCATTTGATTATCTCAAAGGAGAAATTTAAAGTTGTGGATTCATTCCTTTGCTTGTGAACCTCCGCGATGAAGATTGTTAAAACACTTGCTATACTGGGTATGGAGGACCGTCTTTGTTCACTGCATGTAATTGGGAAACTTTTGCCAATAAAATCCGGGTTTACACCAAAAATATGAATCTGTTATGAAGCAGTGTTTAAGGCATTAGACTCGAAAGCTCAGTGGGAATAGCGAAAGCTCAAATACTTCACATATACCTGTCTGCTGAGATTTTTGACTAGATCAACCAATCGACAAGCCCTAGCGATTCTTAAAGGCCATTCCAACTTGACCAACAGATGTTCCCTTTGTTTCATTCATTAAGGTCTTATGATGAGAGAGGGGTAATGAATTTACATCCAAAATCCAACGGTTTCGATCCGGGCCGGCGCAAATTCTACCAGGGGCATCTTATTAGAAACTAATCCGGTTATGGAAAATTTGTCTTGTAAATTTGATAAACAAAAATGAAGTTTGAAGCTGGAAACAGATGTTTCAATGTGTAACAAGGGCCACTTTAATCTATCCTAGGTCCCTTGGGTCTCTTTTTGAATAAATTGCCATTTGGGTACATGTCAAATGAGCTGTGATGGCCGAGTGGTTAAGGCGTTGGACTTGAATTTCAATGGGTAATACCCGCGCAGGTTAAAATCCTGCTCACAGCGTTGTATGTTAATATTCCGTGTTGAGTTTTGAGTTTCTTGACATGACATCTGCCCAAACTAGGTGGGTAAGAAGATGTAGTCAAAATCCGATGCTGTTATCGCCGAAAATGTTCTTATCTTGCTCACAGCTATTAACTCTAAATCAATCAAAAAATTGTCATTTATATAGGTCAAGGAAATAAAGGATGATAATGAATTTGTGGTTTCACGTGGATATACCTCTATGAAGATGTTTGAACTGATGTTTTATTCTGCGTTTGAGAACTTCTATATTTTCAACGCTTGTCATCTGCGACGATTTTTCAAATTTCCTATTGTTGTATTTGTATTGACGCTGTGATGGCCGAGAGGTTAAGGCGTTGGACTCGAAATCCAATGGGGTTTCCCCGCGCAGGTTCGAATCCTGCTCACAGCGAATCTTTTCAATGGAACCATTCAGTCCTCATTTGATTATCTCAAAGGAGAAATTTAAAGTTGTGGATTCATTCCTTTACTTGTGAACCTCCGCGATGAAGATTGTTAAAACACTTGCTATACTGGGTATGGAGGACCGTCTTTGTTCACTGCATGTAATTGGGAAACTTTTGCCAATAAAATCCGGGTTTACACCAAAAATATGAATCTGTTATGAAGCAGTGTTTAAGGCATTAGACTCGAAAGCTCAGTGGGAATAGCGAAAGCTCAAATACTTCACATATACCTGTCTGCTGAGATTTTTGACTAGATCAACCAATCGACAAGCCCTAGCGATTCTTAAAGGCCATTCCAACTTGACCAACAGATGTTCCCTTTGTTTCATTCATTAAGGTCTTATGATGAGAGAGGGGTAGTGAATTTACATCCAAAATCCAACGGTTTCGATCCGGGCCGGTGCAAATTCTACCTGGGGCATCTTATTAGAAACTAATCCGGTTATGGAAAATTTGTCTTGCAAATTTGACAAACAAAAATGAAGTTTGAAACTGGAAACAGATGTTTCAATGTGTAACAAGGGCCACTTTAATCTATCCTAGGTCCCTTGGGTCTCTTTTTGAATAAATTGCCATTTGGGTACATGTCAAATGAGCTGTGATGGCCGAGTGGTTAAGGCGTTTGACTTTAATTTCAATGGGTAATACCCGCGCAGGTTAAAATCCTGCTCACAGCGTTGTATGTTAATATTCCGTGTTGAGTTTTGAGTTTCTTGACATGACATCTGCCCAAACTAGGTGGGTAAGAAGATGTAGTCAAAATCCGATGCTGTTATCGCCGAAAATGTTCTTATCTTGCTCACAGCTATTAACTCTAAATCAATCAAAAAATTGTCATTTATATAGGTCAAGGAAATAAAGGATGATAATGAATTTGTGGTTTCACGTGGATATACCTCTATGAAGATGTTTGAACTGATGTTTTATTCTGCGTTTGAGAACTTCTATATTTTCAACGCTTGTCATCTGCGACGATTTTTCAAATTTCCCATCTGTGTTAATAAATTGCCGCTGGGATGGCCGAGAGGTTAAGGCGTTGGACTCGAAATCCATTGGGGTTTCCCCGCGCAGGTTTGAATCCTGCTCACAGCGAATCTTTTCAATGGAACCATGCAGTCCTCATTTGATTATCTCAAAGGAGAAATTTAAAGTTGTGGATTCATTCCTTTACTTGTGAACCTCCGCGATGAAGATTGTTAAAACACTTGCTATACTGGGTATGGAGGACCGTCTTTGTTCACTGCATGTAATTGGGAAACTTTTGCCAATAAAATCTGGGTTTACACCAAAAATATGAATCTGTTATGAAGCAGTGTTTAAGGCATTAGACTCGAAAGCTCAGTGGGAATAGCGAAAGCTCAAATACTTCACATATACCTGTCTGCTGAGATTTTTGACTAGATCAACCAATCGACAAGCCCTAGCGATTCTTAAAGGCCATTCCAACTTGACCAACAGATGTTCCCTTTGTTTCATTCATTAAGGTCTTATGATGAGAGAGGGGTAGTGAATTTACATCCAAAATCCAACGGTTTCGATCCGGGCCGGCGCAAATTCTACCTGGGGCATCTTATTAGAAACTAATCCGGTTATGGAAAATTTGTCTTGTCAATTTGACAAACAAAAATGAAGTTTGAAACTGGAAACAGATGTTTCAATGTGTAACAAGGGCCACTTTAATCTATCCTAGGTCCCCTGGGACTCTTTTTGAATAAATTGCCATTTGGGTACATGTCATTTGAGCTGTGTTGGCCGAGTGGTTAAGGCGTTGGACTTGAAATCCAATGGGTGTTACCCGCGTAGGTTCAAATCCTGCTCACAGCGTTGTATGTTAATATTGTGTGTGGAGTTTTGAGTGTCTTGACATGACATCTGCCCAAACTAGGTGGGTAAGAAGATGAAGTCGAAATCCAATGCTGTTATCGCTGAAAATGTTCTTATCTTGCTCACAGCTATTAACTCTAAATCAATCAAAAAATTGTCATTTAATTAGGTCAAGGAAAGAACGGATGATAATTAATTTGTGGTTTCAATTTGATATACCTCTATGAAGATGTTTGAACTGATGTTTTATTCTGTGTTCAAGAACTTCTATATTTTCAACGCTTGTCATCTGGGACGTTTTTTCAAATTTCCCATCGGTATTCAAAAATTGACGCTGTGATGGCCGAGAGGTTAAGGCGTTGGACTCGAAATCCAATGGGGTTTCCCCGCGCAGGTTCAAATCCTGCTCATAGCGACACATTTCAATGGAACCATTCCGTCCTCATTTGATTATCTCAAAGGAGTAATTTAAAGTTGTGGATTCATTCCTTTACTTTTGAACCTCCACTATGATGATTGTTAAAACACTTGTTATACTGGGTATGGAGGACCGTCTTTGTTCACTGCATGGAATTGGGAAACTTTTGCCAATAAAATCCGGGTTTACACCAAAAATATGAATCTGTTATGAAGCAGTGTTTAAGGCATTAGACTCGAAAGCTCAGTGGGAATAGGGAAAGCTCAAATACTTCACATATACCTGTCTGCTGAGATTTTTGACTAGATCAACCAATCGACAAGCCCTAGCGATTCTTAAAGGCCATTCCAACTTGACCGACAGATGTTCCCTTTGTTTCATTCATAAAGGTCTTATGATGAGAGAGGGGTAATGAATTTACATCCAAAATCCAACGGTTTCGATCCGGGCCGGCGCAAATTCTACCAGGGGCATCTTATTAGAAACTAATCCGGTTATGGAAAATTTGTCTTGTAAATTTGATAAACAAAAATGAAGTTTGAAGCTGGAAACAGATGTTTCAATGTGTAACAAGGGCCACTTTAATCTATCCTAGGTCCCTTGGGTCTCTTTTTGAATAAATTGCCATTTGGGTACATGTCAAATGAGCTGTGATGGCCGAGTGGTTAAGGCGTTGGACTTGAATTTCAATGGGTAATACCCGCGCAGGTTAAAAACCTGCTCACAGCGTTGTATGTTAATATTCCGTGTTGAGTTTTGAGTTTCTTGACATGACATCTGCCCAAACTAGGTGGGTAAGAAGATGTAGTCAAAATCCGATGCTGTTATCGCCGAAAATGTTCTTATCTTGCTCACAGCTATTAACTCTAAATCAATCAAAAAATTGTCATTTATATAGGTCAAGGAAATAAAGGATGATAATGAATTTGTGGTTTCACGTGGATATACCTCTATGAAGATGTTTGAACTGATGTTTTATTCTGCGTTTGAGAACTTCAATATTTTCAACGCTTGTCATCTGCGATGATTTTTCAAATTTCCTATTGTTGTACTTGTATTGACGCTGTGATGGCCGAGAGGTTAAGGCGTTGGACTCGAAATCCAATGGGGTTTCCCCGCGCAGGTTCGAATCCTGCTCACAGCGAATCTTTTCAATGGAACCATTCAGTCCTCATTTGATTATCTCAAAGGAGAAATTTAAAGTTGTGGATTCATTCCTTTACTTGTGAACCTCCGCGATGAAGATTGTTAAAACACTTGCTATACTGGGTATGGAGTACCGTCTTTGTTCACTGCATGTAATTGGGAAACTTTTGCCAATAAAATCCGGGTTTACACCAAAAATATGAATCTGTTATGAAGCAGTGTTTAAGGCATTAGACTCGAAAGCTCAGTGGGAATAGCGAAAGCTCAAATACTTCACATATACCTGTCTGCTGAGATTTTTGACTAGATCAACCAATCGACAAGCCCTAGCGATTCTTAAAGGCCATTCCAACTTGACCAACAGATGTTCCCTTTGTTTCATTCATTAAGGTCTTATGATGAGAGAGGGGTAATGAATTTACATCCAAAATCCAACGGTTTCGATCCAGGCCGGCGCAAATTCTACCAGGGGCATCTTATTAGAAACTAATCCGGTTATGGAAAATTTGTCTTGCAAATTTGACAAACAAAAATGAAGTTTGAAACTGGAAACAGATGTTTCAATGTGTAACAAGGGCCACTTTAATCTATCCTAGGTCCCTTGGGTCTCTTTTTGAATAAATTGCCATTTGGGTACATGTCAAATGAGCTGTGATGGCCGAGTGGTTAAGGCGTTTGACTTGAATTTCAATGGGTAATACCCGCGCAGGTTAAAATCCTGCTCACAGCGTTGTATGTTAATATTCCGTGTTGAGTTTTGAGTTTCTTGACATGACATCTGCCCAAACTAGGTGGGTAAGAAGATGTAGTCAAAATCCGATGCTGTTATCGCCGAAAATGTTCTTATCTTGCTCACAGCTATTAACTCTAAATCAATCAAAAAATTGTCATTTATATAGGTCAAGGAAATAAAGGATGATAATGAATTTGTGGTTTCACGTGGATATACCTCTATGAAGATGTTTGAACTGATGTTTTATTCTGCGTTTGAGAACTTCTATATTTTCAACGCTTGTCATCTGCGACGATTTTTCAAATTTCCCATCTGTGTTAATAAATTGCCGCTGGGATGGCCGAGAGGTTAAGGCGTTGGACTCGAAATCCAATGGGGTTTCCCCGTGCAGGTTCGAATCCTGCTCACAGCGAATCTTTACAATGGAACCATGCAGTCCTCATTTGATTATCTCAAAGGAGAAATTTAAAGTTGTGGATTCATTCCTTTACTTGTGAACCTCCGCGATGAAGATTGTTAAAACACTTGCTATACTGGGTATGGAGGACCGTCTTTGTTCACTGCATGTAATTGGGAAACTTTTGCCAATAAAATCTGGGTTTACACCAAAAATATGAATCTGTTATGAAGCAGTGTTTAAGGCATTAGACTCGAAAGCTCAGTGGGAATAGCGAAAGCTCAAATACTTCACATATACCTGTCTGCTGAGATTTTTGACTAGATCAACCAATCGACAAGCCCTAGCGATTCTTAAAGGCCATTCCAACTTGACCAACAGATGTTCCCTTTGTTTCATTCATTAAGGTCTTATGATGAGAGAGGGGTAGTGAATTTACATCCAAAATCCAACGGTTTCGATCCGGGCCGGCGCAAATTCTACCTGGGGCATCTTATTAGAAACTAATCCGGTTATGGAAAATTTGTCTTGTCAATTTGACAAACAAAAATGAAGTTTGAAACTGGAAACAGATGTTTCAATGTGTAACAAGGGCCACTTTAATCTATCCTAGGTCCCCTGGGACTCTTTTTGAATAAATTGCCATTTGGGTACATGTCAATTGAGCTGTGATGGCCGAGTGGTTAAGGCGTTGGACTTGAAATCCAATGGGTGTTACCCGCGTAGGTTCAAATCCTGCTCACAGCGTTGTATGTTAATATTGTGTGTGGAGTTTTGAGTGTCTTGACATGACATCTGCCCAAACTAGGTGGGTAAGAAGATGAAGTCGAAATCCAATGCTGTTATCGCTGAAAATGGTCATGTCTTGCACTCAGCTGTCAACTCTAAATTTCATTTAATTAGGTCAAGGAAAGAACGGATGATAATTAATTTGTGGTTTCAATTTGATATACCTCTATGAAGATGTTTGAACTGATGTTTTATTCTGTGTTCAAGAACTTCTATATTTTCAACGCTTGTCATCTGGGACGTTTTTTCAAATTTCCCATCGGTAATCATAAATTGCCGCTGTGATGGCCGAGAGGTTAAGGCGTTGGACTCGAAATCCAATGGGGTTTCCCCGCGCAGGTTCAAATCCTGCTCATAGCGACACATTTCAATGGAACCATTCCGTCCTCATTTGATTATCTCAAAGGAGTAATTTAAAGTTGTGGATTCATTCCTTTACTTTTGAACCTCCACTATGATGATTGTTAAAACACTTGTTATACTGGGTATGGAGGACCGTCTTTGTTCAATGCATGGAATTGGGAAACTTTTGCCAATAAAATCCGGGTTTACACCAAAAATATGAATCTGTTATGAAGCAGTGTTTAAGGCATTAGACTCGAAAGCTCAGTGGGAATAGGGAAAGCTCAAATACTTCACATATACCTGTCTGCTGAGATTTTTGACTAGATCAACCAATCGACAAGCCCTAGCGATTCTTAAAGGCCATTCCAACTTGACCGACAGATGTTCCCTTTGTTTCATTCATAAAGGTCTTATGATGAGAGAGGGGTAATGAATTTACATCCAAAATCCAACGGTTTCGATCCGGGCCGGCGCAAATTCTACCAGGGGCATCTTATTAGAAACTAATCCGGTTATGGAAAATTTGTCTTGTAAATTTGATAAACAAAAATGAAGTTTGAAGCTGGAAACAGATGTTTCAATGTGTTACAAGGGCCACTTTAATCTATCCTAGGTCCCTTGGGTCTCTTTTTGAATAAATTGCCATTTGGGTACATGTCAAATGCGCTGTGATGGCCGAGTGGTTAAGGCGTTGGACTTGAATTTCAATGGGTAATACCCGCGCAGGTTAAAATCCTGCTCACAGCGTTGTATGTTAATATTCCGTGTTGAGTTTTGAGTTTCTTGACATGACATCTGCCCAAACTAGGTGGGTAAGAAGATGTAGTCAAAATCCGATGCTGTTATCGCCGAAAATGTTCTTATCTTGCTCACAGCTATTAACTCTAAATCAATCAAAAAATTGTCATTTAATTAGGTCAAGGAAAGAACGGATGATAATTAATTTGTGGTTTCAATTTGATATACCTCTATGAAGATGTTTGAACTGATGTTTTATTCTGTGTTCAAGAACTTCTATATTTTCAACGCTTGTCATCTGGGACGTTTTTTCAAATTTCCCATCGGTATTCAAAAATTGCCGCTGTGATGGCCGAGAGGTTAAGGCGTTGGACTCGAAATCCAATGGGGTTTCCCCGCGCAGGTTCGAATCCTGCTCACAGCGAATCTTTTCAATGGAACCATTCAGTCCTCATTTGATTATCTCAAAGGAGAAATTTAAAGTTGTGGATTCATTCCTTTGCTTGTGAACCTCCGCGATGAAGATTGTTAAAACACTTGCTATACTGGGTATGGAGGACCGTCTTTGTTCACTGCATGTAATTGGGAAACTTTTGCCAATAAAATCCGGGTTTACACCAAAAATATGAATCTGTTATGAAGCAATGTTTAAGGCATTAGACTCGAAAGCTCAGTGGGAATAGCGAAAGCTCAAATACTTCACATATACCTGTCTGCTGAGATTTTTGACTAGATCAACCAATCGACAAGCCCTAGCGATTCTTAAAGGCCATTCCAACTTGACCAACAGATGTTCCCTTTGTTTCATTCATTAAGGTCTTATGATGAGAGAGGGGTAATGAATTTACATCCAAAATCCAACGGTTTCGATCCGGGCCGGCGCAAATTCTACCAGGGGCATCTTATTAGAAACTAATCCGGTTATGGAAAATTTGTCTTGTAAATTTGATAAACAAAAATGAAGTTTGAAGCTGGAAACAGATGTTTCAATGTGTAACAAGGGCCACTTTAATCTATCCTAGGTCCCTTGGGTCTCTTTTTGAATAAATTGCCATTTGGGTACATGTCAAATGAGCTGTGATGGCCGAGTGGTTAAGGCGTTGGACTTGAATTTCAATGGGTAATACCCGCGCAGGTTAAAATCCTGCTCACAGCGTTGTATGTTAATATTCCGTGTTGAGTTTTGAGTTTCTTGACATGACATCTGCCCAAACTAGGTGGGTAAGAAGATGTAGTCAAAATCCGATGCTGTTATCGCTGAAAATGTTCTTATCTTGCTCACAGCTATTAACTCTAAATCAATCAAAAAATTGTCATTTATATAGGTCAAGGAAATAAAGGATGATAATGAATTTGTGGTTTCACGTGGATATACCTCTATGAAGATGTTTGAACTGATGTTTTATTCTGCGTTTGAGAACTTCTATATTTTCAACGCTTGTCATCTGCGACGATTTTTCAAATTTCCTATTGTTGTATTTGTAATGACGCTGTGATGGCCGAGAGGTTAAGGCGTTGGACTCGAAATCCAATGGGGTTTCCCCGCGCAGGTTCGAATCCTGCTCACAGCGAATCTTTTCAATGGAACCATTCAGTCCTCATTTGATTATCTCAAAGGAGAAATTTAAAGTTGTGGATTCATTCCTTTGCTTGTGAACCTCCGCGATGAAGATTGTTAAAACACTTGCAATACTGGGTATGGAGGACCGTCTTTGTTCACTGCATGTAATTGGGAAACTTTTGCCAATAAAATCCGGGTTTACACCAAAAATATGAATCTGTTATGAAGCAGTGTTTAAGGCATTAGACTCGAAAGCTCAGTGGGAATAGCGAAAGCTCAAATACTTCACATATACCTGTCTGCTGAGATTTTTGACTAGATCAACCAATCGACAAGCCCTAGCGATTCTTAAAGGCCATTCCAACTTGACCAACAGATGTTCCCTTTGTTTCATTCATTAAGGTCTTATGATGAGAGAGGGGTAATGAATTTACATCCAAAATCCAACGGTTTCGATCCGGGCCGGCGCAAATTCTACCAGGGGCATCTTATTAGAAACTAATCCGGTTATGGAAAATTTGTCTTGTAAATTTGATAAACAAAAATGAAGTTTGAAGCTGGAAACAGATGTTTCAATGTGTAACAAGGGCCACTTTAATCTATCCTAGGTCCCTTGGGTCTCTTTTTGAATAAATTGCCATTTGGGTACATGTCAAATGAGCTGTGATGGCCGAGTGGTTAAGGCGTTGGACTTGAATTTCAATGGGTAATACCCGCGCAGGTTAAAATCCTGCTCACAGCGTTGTATGTTAATATTCCGTGTTGAGTTTTGAGTTTCTTGACATGACATCTGCCCAAACTAGGTGGGTAAGAAGATGTAGTCAAAATCCGATGCTGTTATCGCCGAAAATGTTCTTATCTTGCTCACAGCTATTAACTCTAAATCAATCAAAAAATTGTCATTTATATAGGTCAAGGAAATAAAGGATGATAATGAATTTGTGGTTTCACGTGGATATACCTCTATGAAGATGTTTGAACTGATGTTTTATTCTGCGTTTGAGAACTTCTATATTTTCAACGCTTGTCATCTGCGACGATTTTTCAAATTTCCTATTGTTGTATTTGTATTGACGCTGTGATGGCCGAGAGTTTAAGGCGTTGGACTCGAAATCCAATGGGGTTTCCCCGCGCAGGTTCGAATCCTGCTCACAGCGAATCTTTTCAATGGAACCATTCAGTCCTCATTTGATTATCTCAAAGGAGAAATTTAAAGTTGTGGATTCATTCCTTTACTTGTGAACCTCCGCGATGAAGATTGTTAAAACACTTGCTATACTGGGTATGGAGGACCGTCTTTGTTCACTGCATGTAATTGGGAAACTTTTGCCAATAAAATCCGGGTTTACACCAAAAATATGAATCTGTTATGAAGCAGTGTTTAAGGCATTAGACTCGAAAGCTCAGTGGGAATAGCGAAAGCTCAAATACTTCACATATACCTGTCTGCTGAGATTTTTGACTAGATCAACCAATCGACAAGCCCTAGCGATTCTTAAAGGCCATTCCAACTTGACCAACAGATGTTCCCTTTGTTTCATTCATTAAGGTCTTATGATGAGAGAGGGGTAATGAATTTACATCCAAAATCCAACGGTTTCGATCCAGGCCGGCGCAAATTCTACCAGGGGCATCTTATTAGAAACTAATCCGGTTATGGAAAATTTGTCTTGTAAATTTGATAAACAAAAATGAAGTTTAAGCTGGAAACAGATGTTTCAATGTGTAACAAGGGCCACTTTAATCTATCCTAGGTCCCTTGGGTCTCTTTTTGAATAAATTGCCATTTGGGTACATGTCAAATGAGCTGTGATGGCCGAGTGGTTAAGGCGTTGGACTTGAATTTCAATGGGTAATACCCGCGCAGGTTAAAATCCTGCTCACAGCGTTGTATGTTAATATTCCGTGTTGAGTTTTGAGTTTCTTGACATGACATCTGCCCAAACTAGGTGGGTAAGAAGATGTAGTCAAAATCCGATGCTGTTATCGCCGAAAATGTTCTTATCTTGCTCACAGCTATTAACTCTAAATCAATCAAAAAATTGTCATTTATATAGGTCAAGGAAATAAAGGATGATAATGAATTTGTGGTTTCACGTGGATATACCTCTATGAAGATGTTTGAACTGATGTTTTATTCTGCGTTTGAGAACTTCTATATTTTCAACGCTTGTCTTCTGCGACGATTTTTCAAATTTCCTATTGTTGTATTTGTAATGACGCTGTGATGGCCGAGAGGTTAAGGCGTTGGACTCGAAATCCAATGGGGTTTCCCCGCGCAGGTTTGAATCCTGCTCACAGCGAATCTTTTCAATGGAACCATTCAGTCCTCATTTGATTATCTCAAAGGAGAAATTTAAAGTTGTGGATTCATTCCTTTGCTTGTGAACCTCCGCGATGAAGATTGTTAAAACACTTGCTATACTGGGTATGGAGGACCGTCTTTGTTCACTGCATGTAATTGGGAAACTTTTGCCAATAAAATCCGGGTTTACACCAAAAATATGAATCTGTTATGAAGCAGTGTTTAAGGCATTAGACTCGAAAGCTCAGTGGGAATAGCGAAAGCTCAAATACTTCACATATACCTGTCTGCTGAGATTTTTGACTAGATCAACCAATCGACAAGCCCTAGCGATTCTTAAAGGCCATTCCAACTTGACCAACAGATGTTCCCTTTGTTTCATTCATTAAGGTCTTATGATGAGAGAGGGGTAATGAATTTACATCCAAAATCCAACGGTTTCGATCCGGGCCGGCGCAAATTCTACCAGGGGCATCTTATTAGAAACTAATCCGGTTATGGAAAATTTGTCTTGTAAATTTGATAAACAAAAATGAAGTTTGAAGCTGGAAACAGATGTTTCAATGTGTAACAAGGGCCACTTTAATCTATCCTAGGTCCCTTGGGTCTCTTTTTGAATAAATTGCCATTTGGGTACATGTCAAATGAGCTGTGATGGCCGAGTGGTTAAGGCGTTGGACTTGAATTTCAATGGGTAATACCCGCGCAGGTTAAAATCCTGCTCACAGCGTTGTATGTTAATATTCCGTGTTGAGTTTTGAGTTTCTTGACATGACATCTGCCCAAACTAGGTGGGTAAGAAGATGTAGTCAAAATCCGATGCTGTTATCGCCGAAAATGTTCTTATCTTGCTCACAGCTATTAACTCTAAATCAATCAAAAAATTGTCATTTATATAGGTCAAGGAAATAAAGGATGATAATGAATTTGTGGTTTCACGTGGATATACCTCTATGAAGATGTTTGAACTGATGTTTTATTCTGCGTTTGAGAACTTCTATATTTTCAACGCTTGTCATCTGCGACGATTTTTCAAATTTCCTATTGTTGTATTTGTATTGACGCTGTGATGGCCGAGAGGTTAAGGCGTTGGACTCGAAATCCAATGGGGTTTCCCCGCGCAGGTTCGAATCCTGCTCACAGCGAATCTTTTCAATGGAACCATTCAGTCCTCATTTGATTATCTCAAAGGAGAAATTTAAAGTTGTGGATTCATTCCTTTACTTGTGAACCTCCGCGATGAAGATTGTTAAAACACTTGCTATACTGGGTATGGAGGACCGTCTTTGTTCACTGCATGTAATTGGGAAACTTTTGCCAATAAAATCCGGGTTTACACCAAAAATATGAATCTGTTATGAAGCAGTGTTTAAGGCATTAGACTCGAAAGCTCAGTGGGAATAGCGAAAGCTCAAATACTTCACATATACCTGTCTGCTGAGATTTTTGACTAGATCAACCAATCGACAAGCCCTAGCGATTCTTAAAGGCCATTCCAACTTGACCAACAGATGTTCCCTTTGTTTCATTCATTAAGGTCTTATGATGAGAGAGGGGTAGTGAATTTACATCCAAAATCCAACGGTTTCGATCCGGGCCGGTGCAAATTCTACCTGGGGCATCTTATTAGAAACTAATCCGGTTATGGAAAATTTGTCTTGCAAATTTGACAAACAAAAATGAAGTTTGAAACTGGAAACAGATGTTTCAATGTGTAACAAGGGCCACTTTAATCTATCCTAGGTCCCTTGGGTCTCTTTTTGAATAAATTGCCATTTGGGTACATGTCAAATGAGCTGTGATGGCCGAGTGGTTAAGGCGTTTGACTTTAATTTCAATGGGTAATACCCGCGCAGGTTAAAATCCTGCTCACAGCGTTGTATGTTAATATTCCGTGTTGAGTTTTGAGTTTCTTGACATGACATCTGCCCAAACTAGGTGGGTAAGAAGATGTAGTCAAAATCCGATGCTGTTATCGCCGAAAATGTTCTTATCTTGCTCACAGCTATTAACTCTAAATCAATCAAAAAATTGTCATTTATATAGGTCAAGGAAATAAAGGATGATAATGAATTTGTGGTTTCACGTGGATATACCTCTATGAAGATGTTTGAACTGATGTTTTATTCTGCGTTTGAGAACTTCTATATTTTCAACGCTTGTCATCTGCGACGATTTTTCAAATTTCCCATCTGTGTTAATAAATTGCCGCTGGGATGGCCGAGAGGTTAAGGCGTTGGACTCGAAATCCATTGGGGTTTCCCCGCGCAGGTTTGAATCCTGCTCACAGCGAATCTTTTCAATGGAACCATGCAGTCCTCATTTGATTATCTCAAAGGAGAAATTTAAAGTTGTGGATTCATTCCTTTACTTGTGAACCTCCGCGATGAAGATTGTTAAAACACTTGCTATACTGGGTATGGAGGACCGTCTTTGTTCACTGCATGTAATTGGGAAACTTTTGCCAATAAAATCTGGGTTTACACCAAAAATATGAATCTGTTATGAAGCAGTGTTTAAGGCATTAGACTCGAAAGCTCAGTGGGAATAGCGAAAGCTCAAATACTTCACATATACCTGTCTGCTGAGATTTTTGACTAGATCAACCAATCGACAAGCCCTAGCGATTCTTAAAGGCCATTCCAACTTGACCAACAGATGTTCCCTTTGTTTCATTCATTAAGGTCTTATGATGAGAGAGGGGTAGTGAATTTACATCCAAAATCCAACGGTTTCGATCCGGGCCGGCGCAAATTCTACCTGGGGCATCTTATTAGAAACTAATCCGGTTATGGAAAATTTGTCTTGTCAATTTGACAAACAAAAATGAAGTTTGAAACTGGAAACAGATGTTTCAATGTGTAACAAGGGCCACTTTAATCTATCCTAGGTCCCCTGGGACTCTTTTTGAATAAATTGCCATTTGGGTACATGTCATTTGAGCTGTGTTGGCCGAGTGGTTAAGGCGTTGGACTTGAAATCCAATGGGTGTTACCCGCGTAGGTTCAAATCCTGCTCACAGCGTTGTATGTTAATATTGTGTGTGGAGTTTTGAGTGTCTTGACATGACATCTGCCCAAACTAGGTGGGTAAGAAGATGAAGTCGAAATCCAATGCTGTTATCGCTGAAAATGTTCTTATCTTGCTCACAGCTATTAACTCTAAATCAATCAAAAAATTGTCATTTAATTAGGTCAAGGAAAGAACGGATGATAATTAATTTGTGGTTTCAATTTGATATACCTCTATGAAGATGTTTGAACTGATGTTTTATTCTGTGTTCAAGAACTTCTATATTTTCAACGCTTGTCATCTGGGACGTTTTTTCAAATTTCCCATCGGTATTCAAAAATTGCCGCTGTGATGGCCGAGAGGTTAAGGCGTTGGACTCGAAATCCAATGGGCTTTCCCCGCGCAGGTTCAAATCCTGCTCATAGCGACACATTTCAATGGAACCATTCCGTCCTCATTTGATTATCTCAAAGGAGTAATTTAAAGTTGTGGATTCATTCCTTTACTTTTGAACCTCCACTATGATGATTGTTAAAACACTTGTTATACTGGGTATGGAGGACCGTCTTTGTTCACTGCATGGAATTGGGAAACTTTTGCCAATAAAATCCGGGTTTACACCAAAAATATGAATCTGTTATGAAGCAGTGTTTAAGGCATTAGACTCGAAAGCTCAGTGGGAATAGGGAAAGCTCAAATACTTCACATATACCTGTCTGCTGAGATTTTTGACTAGATCAACCAATCGACAAGCCCTAGCGATTCTTAAAGGCCATTCCAACTTGACCGACAGATGTTCCCTTTGTTTCATTCATAAAGGTCTTATGATGAGAGAGGGGTAATGAATTTACATCCAAAATCCAACGGTTTCGATCCGGGCCGGCGCAAATTCTACCAGGGGCATCTTATTAGAAACTAATCCGGTTATGGAAAATTTGTCTTGTAAATTTGATAAACAAAAATGAAGTTTGAAGCTGGAAACAGATGTTTCAATGTGTAACAAGGGCCACTTTAATCTATCCTAGGTCCCTTGGGTCTCTTTTTGAATAAATTGCCATTTGGGTACATGTCAAATGAGCTGTGATGGCCGAGTGGTTAAGGCGTTGGACTTGAATTTCAATGGGTAATACCCGCGCAGGTTAAAATCCTGCTCACAGCGTTGTATGTTAATATTCCGTGTTGAGTTTTGAGTTTCTTGACATGACATCTGCCCAAACTAGGTGGGTAAGAAGATGTAGTCAAAATCCGATGCTGTTATCGCCGAAAATGTTCTTATCTTGCTCACAGCTATTAACTCTAAATCAATCAAAAAATTGTCATTTATATAGGTCAAGGAAATAAAGGATGATAATGAATTTGTGGTTTCACGTGGATATACCTCTATGAAGATGTTTGAACTGATGTTTTATTCTGCGTTTGAGAACTTCAATATTTTCAACGCTTGTCATCTGCGATGATTTTTCAAATTTCCTATTGTTGTACTTGTATTGACGCTGTGATGGCCGAGAGGTTAAGGCGTTGGACTCGAAATCCAATGGGGTTTCCCCGCGCAGGTTCGAATCCTGCTCACAGCGAATCTTTTCAATGGAACCATTCAGTCCTCATTTGATTATCTCAAAGGAGAAATTTAAAGTTGTGGATTCATTCCTTTACTTGTGAACCTCCGCGATGAAGATTGTTAAAACACTTGCTATACTGGGTATGGAGGACCGTCTTTGTTCACTGCATGTAATTGGGAAACTTTTGCCAATAAAATCCGGGTTTACACCAAAAATATGAATCTGTTATGAAGCAGTGTTTAAGGCATTAGACTCGAAAGCTCAGTGGGAATAGCGAAAGCTCAAATACTTCACATATACCTGTCTGCTGAGATTTTTGACTAGATCAACCAATCGACAAGCCCTAGCGATTCTTAAAGGCCATTCCAACTTGACCAACAGATGTTCCCTTTGTTTCATTCATTAAGGTCTTATGATGAGAGAGGGGTAATGAATTTACATCCAAAATCCAACGGTTTCGATCCAGGCCGGCGCAAATTCTACCAGGGGCATCTTATTAGAAACTAATCCGGTTATGGAAAATTTGTCTTGTAAATTTGATAAACAAAAATGAAGTTTGAAGCTGGAAACAGATGTTTCAATGTGTAACAAGGGCCACTTTAATCTATCCTAGGTCCCTTGGGTCTCTTTTTGAATAAATTGCCATTTGGGTACATGTCAAATGAGCTGTGATGGCAGAGTGGTTAAGGCGTTGGACTTGAATTTCAATGGGTAATACCCGCGCAGGTTAAAATCCTGCTCACAGCGTTGTATGTTAATATTCCGTGTTGAGTTTTGAGTTTCTTGACATGACATCTGCCCAAACTAGGTGGGTAAGAAGATGTAGTCAAAATCCGATGCTGTTATCGCCGAAAATGTTCTTATCTTGCTCACAGCTATTAACTCTAAATCAATCAAAAAATTGTCATTTATATAGGTCAAGGAAATAAAGGATGATAATGAATTTGTGGTTTCACGTGGATATACCTCTATGAAGATGTTTGAACTGATGTTTTATTCTGCGTTTGAGAACTTCTATATTTTCAACGCTTGTCATCTGCGACGATTTTTCAAATTTCCTATTGTTGTATTTGTAATGACGCTGTGATGGCCGAGAGGTTAAGGCGTTGGACTCGAAATCCAATGGGGTTTCCCCGCGCAGGTTCGAATCCTGCTCACAGCGAATCTTTTCAATGGAACCATTCAGTCCTCATTTGATTATCTCAAAGGAGAAATTTAAAGTTGTGGATTCATTCCTTTGCTTGTGAACCTCCGCGATGAAGATTGTTAAAACACTTGCTATACTGGGTATGGAGGACCGTCTTTGTTCACTGCATGTAATTGGGAAACTTTTGCCAATAAAATCCGGGTTTACACCAAAAATATGAATCTGTTATGAAGCAGTGTTTAAGGCATTAGACTCGAAAGCTCAGTGGGAATAGCGAAAGCTCAAATACTTCACATATACCTGTCTGCTGAGATTTTTGACTAGATCAACCAATCGACAAGCCCTAGCGATTCTTAAAGGCCATTCCAACTTGACCAACAGATGTTCCCTTTGTTTCATTCATTAAGGTCTTATGATGAGAGAGGGGTAATGAATTTACATCCAAAATCCAACGGTTTCGATCCGGGCCGGCGCAAATTCTACCAGGGGCATCTTATTAGAAACTAATCCGGTTATGGAAAATTTGTCTTGTAAATTTGATAAACAAAAATGAAGTTTGAAGCTGGAAACAGATGTTTCAATGTGTAACAAGGGCCACTTTAATCTATCCCAGGTCCCTTGGGTCTCTTTTTGAATAAATTGCCATTTGGGTACATGTCAAATGAGCTGTGATGGCCGAGTGGTTAAGGCGTTTGACTTGAATTTCAATGGGTAATACCCGCGCAGGTTAAAATCCTGCTCACAGCGTTGTATGTTAATATTCCGTGTTGAGTTTTGAGTTTCTTGACATGACATCTGCCCAAACTAGGTGGGTAAGAAGATGTAGTCAAAATCCGATGCTGTTATCGCCGAAAATGTTCTTATCTTGCTCACAGCTATTAACTCTAAATCAATCAAAAAATTGTCATTTATATAGGTCAAGGAAATAAAGGATGATAATGAATTTGTGGTTTCACGTGGATATACCTCTATGAAGATGTTTGAACTGATGTTTTATTCTGCGTTTGAGAACTTCTATATTTTCAACGCTTGACATCTGCGACGATTTTTCAAATTTCCCATCTGTGTTAATAAATTGCCGCTGGGATGGCCGAGAGGTTAAGGCGTTGGACTTGAAATCCAATGGGTGTTACCCGCGTAGGTTCAAATCCTGCTCACAGCATTGTATGTTAATATTGTGTGTTGAGTTTTGAGTGTCTTGACATGACATCTGCCCAAACTAGGTGGGTAAGAAGATGAAGTCGAAATCCAATGCTGTTATCGCTGAAAATGGTCATGTCTTGCACTCAGCTGTCAACTCTAAATTTCATTTAATTAGGTCAAGGAAAGAACGGATGATAATTAATTTGTGGTTTCAATTTGATATACCTCTATGAAGATGTTTGAACTGATGTTTTATTCTGTGTTCAAGAACTTCTATATTTTCAACGCTTGTCATCTGGGACGTTTTTTCAAATTTCCCATCGGTATTCATAAATTGCCGCTGTGATGGCCGAGAGGTTAAGGCGTTGGACTCGAAATCCAATGGGGTTTCCCCGCGCAGGTTCAATTCCTGCTCATAGCGACACATTTCAATGGAACCATTCCGTCCTCATTTGATTATCTCAAAGGAGTAATTTAAAGTTGTGGATTCATTCCTTTACTTTTGAACCTCCACTATGATGATTGTTAAAACACTTGTTATACTGGGTATGGAGGACCGTCTTTGTTCACTGCATGGAATTGGGAAACTTTTGCCAATAAAATCCGGGTTTACACCAAAAATATGAATCTGTTATGAAGCAGTGTTTAAGGCATTAGACTCGAAAGCTCAGTGGGAATAGGGAAAGCTCAAATACTTCACATATACCTGTCTGCTGAGATTTTTGACTAGATCAACCAATCGACAAGCCCTAGCGATTCTTAAAGGCCATTCCAACTTGACCGACAGATGTTCCCTTTGTTTCATTCATAAAGGTCTTATGATGAGAGAGGGGTAATGAATTTACATCCAAAATCCAACGGTTTCGATCCGGGCCGGCGCAAATTCTACCAGGGGCATCTTATTAGAAACTAATCCGGTTATGGAAAATTTGTCTTGTAAATTTGATAAACAAAAATGAAGTTTGAAGCTGGAAACAGATGTTTCAATGTGTAACAAGGGCCACTTTAATCTATCCTAGGTCCCTTGGGTCTCTTTTTGAATAAATTGCCATTTGGGTACATGTCAAATGAGCTGTGATGGCCGAGTGGTTAAGGCGTTGGACTTGAATTTCAATGGGTAATACCCGCGCAGGTTAAAAACCTGCTCACAGCGTTGTATGTTAATATTCCGTGTTGAGTTTTGAGTTTCTTGACATGACATCTGCCCAAACTAGGTGGGTAAGAAGATGTAGTCAAAATCCGATGCTGTTATCGCCGAAAATGTTCTTATCTTGCTCACAGCTATTAACTCTAAATCAATCAAAAAATTGTCATTTATATAGGTCAAGGAAATAAAGGATGATAATGAATTTGTGGTTTCACGTGGATATACCTCTATGAAGATGTTTGAACTGATGTTTTATTCTGCGTTTGAGAACTTCAATATTTTCAACGCTTGTCATCTGCGATGATTTTTCAAATTTCCTATTGTTGTACTTGTATTGACGCTGTGATGGCCGAGAGGTTAAGGCGTTGGACTCGAAATCCAATGGGGTTTCCCCGCGCAGGTTCGAATCCTGCTCACAGCGAATCTTTTCAATGGAACCATTCAGTCCTCATTTGATTATCTCAAAGGAGAAATTTAAAGTTGTGGATTCATTCCTTTACTTGTGAACCTCCGCGATGAAGATTGTTAAAACACTTGCTATACTGGGTATGGAGGACCGTCTTTGTTCACTGCATGTAATTGGGAAACTTTTGCCAATAAAATCCGGGTTTACACCAAAAATATGAATCTGTTATGAAGCAGTGTTTAAGGCATTAGACTCGAAAGCTCAGTGGGAATAGCGAAAGCTCAAATACTTCACATATACCTGTCTGCTGAGATTTTTGACTAGATCAACCAATCGACAAGCCCTAGCGATTCTTAAAGGCCATTCCAACTTGACCAACAGATGTTCCCTTTGTTTCATTCATTAAGGTCTTATGATGAGAGAGGGGTAATGAATTTACATCCAAAATCCAACGGTTTCGATCCAGGCCGGCGCAAATTCTACCAGGGGCATCTTATTAGAAACTAATCCGGTTATGGAAAATTTGTCTTGCAAATTTGACAAACAAAAATGAAGTTTGAAACTGGAAACAGATGTTTCAATGTGTAACAAGGGCCACTTTAATCTATCCTAGGTCCCTTGGGTCTCTTTTTGAATAAATTGCCATTTGGGTACATGTCAAATGAGCTGTGATGGCCGAGTGGTTAAGGCGTTTGACTTGAATTTCAATGGGTAATACCCGCGCAGGTTAAAATCCTGCTCACAGCGTTGTATGTTAATATTCCGTGTTGAGTTTTGAGTTTCTTGACATGACATCTGCCCAAACTAGGTGGGTAAGAAGATGTAGTCAAAATCCGATGCTGTTATCGCCGAAAATGTTCTTATCTTGCTCACAGCTATTAACTCTAAATCAATCAAAAAATTGTCATTTATATAGGTCAAGGAAATAAAGGATGATAATGAATTTGTGGTTTCACGTGGATATACCTCTATGAAGATGTTTGAACTGATGTTTTATTCTGCGTTTGAGAACTTCTATATTTTCAACGCTTGTCATCTGCGACGATTTTTCAAATTTCCCATCTGTGTTAATAAATTGCCGCTGGGATGGCCGAGAGGTTAAGGCGTTGGACTCGAAATCCAATGGGGTTTCCCCGTGCAGGTTCGAATCCTGCTCACAGCGAATCTTTACAATGGAACCATGCAGTCCTCATTTGATTATCTCAAAGGAGAAATTTAAAGTTGTGGATTCATTCCTTTACTTGTGAACCTCCGCGATGAAGATTGTTAAAACACTTGCTATACTGGGTATGGAGGACCGTCTTTGTTCACTGCATGTAATTGGGAAACTTTTGCCAATAAAATCTGGGTTTACACCAAAAATATGAATCTGTTATGAAGCAGTGTTTAAGGCATTAGACTCGAAAGCTCAGTGGGAATAGCGAAAGCTCAAATACTTCACATATACCTGTCTGCTGAGATTTTTGACTAGATCAACCAATCGACAAGCCCTAGCGATTCTTAAAGGCCATTCCAACTTGACCAACAGATGTTCCCTTTGTTTCATTCATTAAGGTCTTATGATGAGAGAGGGGTAGTGAATTTACATCCAAAATCCAACGGTTTCGATCCGGGCCGGCGCAAATTCTACCTGGGGCATCTTATTAGAAACTAATCCGGTTATGGAAAATTTGTCTTGTCAATTTGACAAACAAAAATGAAGTTTGAAACTGGAAACAGATGTTTCAATGTGTAACAAGGGCCACTTTAATCTATCCTAGGTCCCCTGGGACTCTTTTTGAATAAATTGCCATTTGGGTACATGTCAATTGAGCTGTGATGGCCGAGTGGTTAAGGCGTTGGACTTGAAATCCAATGGGTGTTACCCGCGTAGGTTCAAATCCTGCTCACAGCGTTGTATGTTAATATTGTGTGTGGAGTTTTGAGTGTCTTGACATGACATCTGCCCAAACTAGGTGGGTAAGAAGATGAAGTCGAAATCCAATGCTGTTATCGCTGAAAATGGTCATGTCTTGCACTCAGCTGTCAACTCTAAATTTCATTTAATTAGGTCAAGGAAAGAACGGATGATAATTAATTTGTGGTTTCAATTTGATATACCTCTATGAAGATGTTTGAACTGATGTTTTATTCTGTGTTCAAGAACTTCTATATTTTCAACGCTTGTCATCTGGGACGTTTTTTCAAATTTCCCATCGGTAATCATAAATTGCCGCTGTGATGGCCGAGAGGTTAAGGCGTTGGACTCGAAATCCAATGGGGTTTCCCCGCGCAGGTTCAAATCCTGCTCATAGCGACACATTTCAATGGAACCATTCCGTCCTCATTTGATTATCTCAAAGGAGTAATTTAAAGTTGTGGATTCATTCCTTTACTTTTGAACCTCCACTATGATGATTGTTAAAACACTTGTTATACTGGGTATGGAGGACCGTCTTTGTTCAATGCATGGAATTGGGAAACTTTTGCCAATAAAATCCGGGTTTACACCAAAAATATGAATCTGTTATGAAGCAGTGTTTAAGGCATTAGACTCGAAAGCTCAGTGGGAATAGGGAAAGCTCAAATACTTCACATATACCTGTCTGCTGAGATTTTTGACTAGATCAACCAATCGACAAGCCCTAGCGATTCTTAAAGGCCATTCCAACTTGACCGACAGATGTTCCCTTTGTTTCATTCATAAAGGTCTTATGATGAGAGAGGGGTAATGAATTTACATCCAAAATCCAACGGTTTCGATCCGGGCCGGCGCAAATTCTACCAGGGGCATCTTATTAGAAACTAATCCGGTTATGGAAAATTTGTCTTGTAAATTTGATAAACAAAAATGAAGTTTGAAGCTGGAAACAGATGTTTCAATGTGTAACAAGGGCCACTTTAATCTATCCTAGGTCCCTTGGGTCTCTTTTTGAATAAATTGCCATTTGGGTACATGTCAAATGCGCTGTGATGGCCGAGTGGTTAAGGCGTTGGACTTGAATTTCAATGGGTAATACCCGCGCAGGTTAAAATCCTGCTCACAGCGTTGTATGTTAATATTCCGTGTTGAGTTTTGAGTTTCTTGACATGACATCTGCCCAAACTAGGTGGGTAAGAAGATGTAGTCAAAATCCGATGCTGTTATCGCCGAAAATGTTCTTATCTTGCTCACAGCTATTAACTCTAAATCAATCAAAAAATTGTCATTTATATAGGTCAAGGAAATAAAGGATGATAATGAATTTGTGGTTTCACGTGGATATACCTCTATGAAGATGTTTGAACTGATGTTTTATTCTGCGTTTGAGAACTTCAATATTTTCAACGCTTGTCATCTGCGATGATTTTTCAAATTTCCTATTGTTGTACTTATATTGACGCTGTGATGGCCGAGAGGTTAAGGCGTTGGACTCGAAATCCAATGGGGTTTCCCCGCGCAGGTTCGAATCCTGCTCACAGCGAATCTTTTCAATGGAACCATTCAGTCCTCATTTGATTATCTCAAAGGAGAAATTTAAAGTTGTGGATTCATTCCTTTACTTGTGAACCTCCGCGATGAAGATTGTTAAAACACTTGCTATACTGGGTATGGAGGACCGTCTTTGTTCACTGCATGTAATTGGGAAACTTTTGCCAATAAAATCCGGGTTTACACCAAAAATATGAATCTGTTATGAAGCAGTGTTTAAGGCATTAGACTCGAAAGCTCAGTGGGAATAGCGAAAGCTCAAATACTTCACATATACCTGTCTGCTGAGATTTTTGACTAGATCAACCAATCGACAAGCCCTAGCGATTCTTAAAGGCCATTCCAACTTGACCAACAGATGTTCCCTTTGTTTCATTCATTAAGGTCTTATGATGAGAGAGGGGTAATGAATTTACATCCAAAATCCAACGGTTTCGATCCAGGCCGGCGCAAATTCTACCAGGGGCATCTTATTAGAAACTAATCCGGTTATGGAAAATTTGTCTTGCAAATTTGACAAACAAAAATGAAGTTTGAAACTGGAAACAGATGTTTCAATGTGTAACAAGGGCCACTTTAATCTATCCTAGGTCCCTTGGGTCTCTTTTTGAATAAATTGCCATTTGGGTACATGTCAAATGAGCTGTGATGGCCGAGTGGTTAAGGCGTTTGACTTGAATTTCAATGGGTAATACCCGCGCAGGTTAAAATCCTGCTCACAGCGTTGTATGTTAATATTCCGTGTTGAGTTTTGAGTTTCTTGACATGACATCTGCCCAAACTAGGTGGGTAAGAAGATGTAGTCAAAATCCGATGCTGTTATCGCCGAAAATGTTCTTATCTTGCTCACAGCTATTAACTCTAAATCAATCAAAAAATTGTCATTTATATAGGTCAAGGAAATAAAGGATGATAATGAATTTGTGGTTTCACGTGGATATACCTCTATGAAGATGTTTGAACTGATGTTTTAT
The DNA here is from genome assembly GCF_031168955.1 of Gadus macrocephalus. NCBI lineage: Eukaryota > Metazoa > Chordata > Actinopteri > Gadiformes > Gadidae > Gadus > Gadus macrocephalus. The sequence goes on along the minus strand of NC_082382.1, from coordinate 1,600,646 downwards.
TCTGCGTTTGAGAACTTCTATATTTTCAACGCTTGTCATCTGCGACGATTTTTCAAATTTCCCATCTGTGTTAATAAATTGCCGCTGGGATGGCCGAGAGGTTAAGGCGTTGGACTCGAAATCCAATGGGGTTTCCCCGTGCAGGTTCGAATCCTGCTCACAGCGAATCTTTACAATGGAACCATGCAGTCCTCATTTGATTATCTCAAAGGAGAAATTTAAAGTTGTGGATTCATTCCTTTACTTGTGAACCTCCGCGATGAAGATTGTTAAAACACTTGCTATACTGGGTATGGAGGACCGTCTTTGTTCACTGCATGTAATTGGGAAACTTTTGCCAATAAAATCTGGGTTTACACCAAAAATATGAATCTGTTATGAAGCAGTGTTTAAGGCATTAGACTCGAAAGCTCAGTGGGAATAGCGAAAGCTCAAATACTTCACATATACCTGTCTGCTGAGATTTTTGACTAGATCAACCAATCGACAAGCCCTAGCGATTCTTAAAGGCCATTCCAACTTGACCAACAGATGTTCCCTTTGTTTCATTCATTAAGGTCTTATGATGAGAGAGGGGTAGTGAATTTACATCCAAAATCCAACGGTTTCGATCCGGGCCGGCGCAAATTCTACCTGGGGCATCTTATTAGAAACTAATCCGGTTATGGAAAATTTGTCTTGTCAATTTGACAAACAAAAATGAAGTTTGAAACTGGAAACAGATGTTTCAATGTGTAACAAGGGCCACTTTAATCTATCCTAGGTCCCCTGGGACTCTTTTTGAATAAATTGCCATTTGGGTACATGTCAATTGAGCTGTGATGGCCGAGTGGTTAAGGCGTTGGACTTGAAATCCAATGGGTGTTACCCGCGTAGGTTCAAATCCTGCTCACAGCGTTGTATGTTAATATTGTGTGTGGAGTTTTGAGTGTCTTGACATGACATCTGCCCAAACTAGGTGGGTAAGAAGATGAAGTCGAAATCCAATGCTGTTATCGCTGAAAATGGTCATGTCTTGCACTCAGCTGTCAACTCTAAATTTCATTTAATTAGGTCAAGGAAAGAACGGATGATAATTAATTTGTGGTTTCAATTTGATATACCTCTATGAAGATGTTTGAACTGATGTTTTATTCTGTGTTCAAGAACTTCTATATTTTCAACGCTTGTCATCTGGGACGTTTTTTCAAATTTCCCATCGGTAATCATAAATTGCCGCTGTGATGGCCGAGAGGTTAAGGCGTTGGACTCGAAATCCAATGGGGTTTCCCCGCGCAGGTTCAAATCCTGCTCATAGCGACACATTTCAATGGAACCATTCCGTCCTCATTTGATTATCTCAAAGGAGTAATTTAAAGTTGTGGATTCATTCCTTTACTTTTGAACCTCCACTATGATGATTGTTAAAACACTTGTTATACTGGGTATGGAGGACCGTCTTTGTTCAATGCATGGAATTGGGAAACTTTTGCCAATAAAATCCGGGTTTACACCAAAAATATGAATCTGTTATGAAGCAGTGTTTAAGGCATTAGACTCGAAAGCTCAGTGGGAATAGGGAAAGCTCAAATACTTCACATATACCTGTCTGCTGAGATTTTTGACTAGATCAACCAATCGACAAGCCCTAGCGATTCTTAAAGGCCATTCCAACTTGACCGACAGATGTTCCCTTTGTTTCATTCATAAAGGTCTTATGATGAGAGAGGGGTAATGAATTTACATCCAAAATCCAACGGTTTCGATCCGGGCCGGCGCAAATTCTACCAGGGGCATCTTATTAGAAACTAATCCGGTTATGGAAAATTTGTCTTGTAAATTTGATAAACAAAAATGAAGTTTGAAGCTGGAAACAGATGTTTCAATGTGTAACAAGGGCCACTTTAATCTATCCTAGGTCCCTTGGGTCTCTTTTTGAATAAATTGCCATTTGGGTACATGTCAAATGCGCTGTGATGGCCGAGTGGTTAAGGCGTTGGACTTGAATTTCAATGGGTAATACCCGCGCAGGTTAAAATCCTGCTCACAGCGTTGTATGTTAATATTCCGTGTTGAGTTTTGAGTTTCTTGACATGACATCTGCCCAAACTAGGTGGGTAAGAAGATGTAGTCAAAATCCGATGCTGTTATCGCCGAAAATGTTCTTATCTTGCTCACAGCTATTAACTCTAAATCAATCAAAAAATTGTCATTTAATTAGGTCAAGGAAAGAACGGATGATAATTAATTTGTGGTTTCAATTTGATATACCTCTATGAAGATGTTTGAACTGATGTTTTATTCTGTGTTCAAGAACTTCTATATTTTCAACGCTTGTCATCTGGGACGTTTTTTCAAATTTCCCATCGGTATTCAAAAATTGCCGCTGTGATGGCCGAGAGGTTAAGGCGTTGGACTCGAAATCCAATGGGGTTTCCCCGCGCAGGTTTGAATCCTGCTCACAGCGAATCTTTTCAATGGAACCATTCAGTCCTCATTTGATTATCTCAAAGGAGAAATTTAAAGTTGTGGATTCATTCCTTTGCTTGTGAACCTCCGCGATGAAGATTGTTAAAACACTTGCTATACTGGGTATGGAGGACCGTCTTTGTTCACTGCATGTAATTGGGAAACTTTTGCCAATAAAATCCGGGTTTACACCAAAAATATGAATCTGTTATGAAGCAATGTTTAAGGCATTAGACTCGAAAGCTCAGTGGGAATAGCGAAAGCTCAAATACTTCACATATACCTGTCTGCTGAGATTTTTGACTAGATCAACCAATCGACAAGCCCTAGCGATTCTTAAAGGCCATTCCAACTTGACCAACAGATGTTCCCTTTGTTTCATTCATTAAGGTCTTATGATGAGAGAGGGGTAATGAATTTACATCCAAAATCCAACGGTTTCGATCCGGGCCGGCGCAAATTCTACCAGGGGCATCTTATTAGAAACTAATCCGGTTATGGAAAATTTGTCTTGTAAATTTGATAAACAAAAATGAAGTTTGAAGCTGGAAACAGATGTTTCAATGTGTAACAAGGGCCACTTTAATCTATCCTAGGTCCCTTGGGTCTCTTTTTGAATAAATTGCCATTTGGGTACATGTCAAATGAGCTGTGATGGCCGAGTGGTTAAGGCGTTGGACTTGAATTTCAATGGGTAATACCCGCGCAGGTTAAAATCCTGCTCACAGCGTTGTATGTTAATATTCCGTGTTGAGTTTTGAGTTTCTTGACATGACATCTGCCCAAACTAGGTGGGTAAGAAGATGTAGTCAAAATCCGATGCTGTTATCGCCGAAAATGTTCTTATCTTGCTCACAGCTATTAACTCTAAATCAATCAAAAAATTGTCATTTATATAGGTCAAGGAAATAAAGGATGATAATGAATTTGTGGTTTCACGTGGATATACCTCTATGAAGATGTTTGAACTGATGTTTTATTCTGCGTTTGAGAACTTCTATATTTTCAACGCTTGTCATCTGCGACGATTTTTCAAATTTCCTATTGTTGTATTTGTATTGACGCTGTGATGGCCGAGAGGTTAAGGCGTTGGACTCGAAATCCAATGGGGTTTCCCCGCGCAGGTTCGAATCCTGCTCACAGCGAATCTTTTCAATGGAACCATTCAGTCCTCATTTGATTATCTCAAAGGAGAAATTTAAAGTTGTGGATTCATTCCTTTACTTGTGAACCTCCGCGATGAAGATTGTTAAAACACTTGCTATACTGGGTATGGAGGACCGTCTTTGTTCACTGCATGTAATTGGGAAACTTTTGCCAATAAAATCCGGGTTTACACCAAAAATATGAATCTGTTATGAAGCAGTGTTTAAGGCATTAGACTCGAAAGCTCAGTGGGAATAGCGAAAGCTCAAATACTTCACATATACCTGTCTGCTGAGATTTTTGACTAGATCAACCAATCGACAAGCCCTAGCGATTCTTAAAGGCCATTCCAACTTGACCAACAGATGTTCCCTTTGTTTCATTCATTAAGGTCTTATGATGAGAGAGGGGTAGTGAATTTACATCCAAAATCCAACGGTTTCGATCCGGGCCGGTGCAAATTCTACCTGGGGCATCTTATTAGAAACTAATCCGGTTATGGAAAATTTGTCTTGCAAATTTGACAAACAAAAATGAAGTTTGAAACTGGAAACAGATGTTTCAATGTGTAACAAGGGCCACTTTAATCTATCCTAGGTCCCTTGGGTCTCTTTTTGAATAAATTGCCATTTGGGTACATGTCAAATGAGCTGTGATGGCCGAGTGGTTAAGGCGTTTGACTTGAATTTCAATGGGTAATACCCGCGCAGGTTAAAATCCTGCTCACAGCGTTGTATGTTAATATTCCGTGTTGAGTTTTGAGTTTCTTGACATGACATCTGCCCAAACTAGGTGGGTAAGAAGATGTAGTCAAAATCCGATGCTGTTATCGCCGAAAATGTTCTTATCTTGCTCACAGCTATTAACTCTAAATCAATCAAAAAATTGTCATTTATATAGGTCAAGGAAATAAAGGATGATAATGAATTTGTGGTTTCACGTGGATATACCTCTATGAAGATGTTTGAACTGATGTTTTATTCTGCGTTTGAGAACTTCTATATTTTCAACGCTTGTCATCTGCGACGATTTTTCAAATTTCCTATTGTTGTATTTGTAATGACGCTGTGATGGCCGAGAGGTTAAGGCGTTGGACTCGAAATCCAATGGGGTTTCCCCGCGCAGGTTCGAATCCTGCTCACAGCGAATCTTTTCAATGGAACCATTCAGTCCTCATTTGATTATCTCAAAGGAGAAATTTAAAGTTGTGGATTCATTCCTTTGCTTGTGAACCTCCGCGATGAAGATTGTTAAAACACTTGCTATACTGGGTATGGAGGACCGTCTTTGTTCACTGCATGTAATTGGGAAACTTTTGCCAATAAAATCCGGGTTTACACCAAAAATATGAATCTGTTATGAAGCAATGTTTAAGGCATTAGACTCGAAAGCTCAGTGGGAATAGCGAAAGCTCAAATACTTCACATATACCTGTCTGCTGAGATTTTTGACTAGATCAACCAATCGACAAGCCCTAGCGATTCTTAAAGGCCATTCCAACTTGACCAACAGATGTTCCCTTTGTTTCATTCATTAAGGTCTTATGATGAGAGAGGGGTAATGAATTTACATCCAAAATCCAACGGTTTCGATCCGGGCCGGCGCAAATTCTACCAGGGGCATCTTATTAGAAACTAATCCGGTTATGGAAAATTTGTCTTGTAAATTTGATAAACAAAAATGAAGTTTGAAGCTGGAAACAGATGTTTCAATGTGTAACAAGGGCCACTTTAATCTATCCTAGGTCCCTTGGGTCTCTTTTTGAATAAATTGCCATTTGGGTACATGTCAAATGAGCTGTGATGGCCGAGTGGTTAAGGCGTTGGACTTGAATTTCAATGGGTAATACCCGCGCAGGTTAAAATCCTGCTCACAGCGTTGTATGTTAATATTCCGTGTTGAGTTTTGAGTTTCTTGACATGACATCTGCCCAAACTAGGTGGGTAAGAAGATGTAGTCAAAATCCGATGCTGTTATCGCCGAAAATGTTCTTATCTTGCTCACAGCTATTAACTCTAAATCAATCAAAAAATTGTCATTTATATAGGTCAAGGAAATAAAGGATGATAATGAATTTGTGGTTTCACGTGGATATACCTCTATGAAGATGTTTGAACTGATGTTTTATTCTGCGTTTGAGAACTTCTATATTTTCAACGCTTGTCATCTGCGACGATTTTTCAAATTTCCTATTGTTGTATTTGTAATGACGCTGTGATGGCCGAGAGGTTAAGGCGTTGGACTCGAAATCCAATGGGGTTTCCCCGCGCAGGTTCGAATCCTGCTCACAGCGAATCTTTTCAATGGAACCATTCAGTCCTCATTTGATTATCTCAAAGGAGAAATTTAAAGTTGTGGATTCATTCCTTTGCTTGTGAACCTCCGCGATGAAGATTGTTAAAACACTTGCTATACTGGGTATGGAGGACCGTCTTTGTTCACTGCATGTAATTGGGAAACTTTTGCCAATAAAATCCGGGTTTACACCAAAAATATGAATCTGTTATGAAGCAGTGTTTAAGGCATTAGACTCGAAAGCTCAGTGGGAATAGCGAAAGCTCAAATACTTCACATATACCTGTCTGCTGAGATTTTTGACTAGATCAACCAATCGACAAGCCCTAGCGATTCTTAAAGGCCATTCCAACTTGACCAACAGATGTTCCCTTTGTTTCATTCATTAAGGTCTTATGATGAGAGAGGGGTAATGAATTTACATCCAAAATCCAACGGTTTCGATCCGGGCCGGCGCAAATTCTACCAGGGGCATCTTATTAGAAACTAATCCGGTTATGGAAAATTTGTCTTGTAAATTTGATAAACAAAAATGAAGTTTGAAGCTGGAAACAGATGTTTCAATGTGTAACAAGGGCCACTTTAATCTATCCTAGGTCCCTTGGGTCTCTTTTTGAATAAATTGCCATTTGGGTACATGTCAAATGAGCTGTGATGGCCGAGTGGTTAAGGCGTTGGACTTGAATTTCAATGGGTAATACCCGCGCAGGTTAAAATCCTGCTCACAGCGTTGTATGTTAATATTCCGTGTTGAGTTTTGAGTTTCTTGACATGACATCTGCCCAAACTAGGTGGGTAAGAAGATGTAGTCAAAATCCGATGCTGTTATCGCCGAAAATGTTCTTATCTTGCTCACAGCTATTAACTCTAAATCAATCAAAAAATTGTCATTTATATAGGTCAAGGAAATAAAGGATGATAATGAATTTGTGGTTTCACGTGGATATACCTCTATGAAGATGTTTGAACTGATGTTTTATTCTGCGTTTGAGAACTTCTATATTTTCAACGCTTGTCATCTGCGACGATTTTTCAAATTTCCTATTGTTGTATTTGTATTGACGCTGTGATGGCCGAGAGGTTAAGGCGTTGGACTCGAAATCCAATGGGGTTTCCCCGCGCAGGTTCGAATCCTGCTCACAGCGAATCTTTTCAATGGAACCATTCAGTCCTCATTTGATTATCTCAAAGGAGAAATTTAAAGTTGTGGATTCATTCCTTTACTTGTGAACCTCCGCGATGAAGATTGTTAAAACACTTGCTATACTGGGTATGGAGGACCGTCTTTGTTCACTGCATGTAATTGGGAAACTTTTGCCAATAAAATCCGGGTTTACACCAAAAATATGAATCTGTTATGAAGCAGTGTTTAAGGCATTAGACTCGAAAGCTCAGTGGGAATAGCGAAAGCTCAAATACTTCACATATACCTGTCTGCTGAGATTTTTGACTAGATCAACCAATCGACAAGCCCTAGCGATTCTTAAAGGCCATTCCAACTTGACCAACAGATGTTCCCTTTGTTTCATTCATTAAGGTCTTATGATGAGAGAGGGGTAGTGAATTTACATCCAAAATCCAACGGTTTCGATCCGGGCCGGTGCAAATTCTACCTGGGGCATCTTATTAGAAACTAATCCGGTTATGGAAAATTTGTCTTGCAAATTTGACAAACAAAAATGAAGTTTGAAACTGGAAACAGATGTTTCAATGTGTAACAAGGGCCACTTTAATCTATCCTAGGTCCCTTGGGTCTCTTTTTGAATAAATTGCCATTTGGGTACATGTCAAATGAGCTGTGATGGCCGAGTGGTTAAGGCGTTTGACTTGAATTTCAATGGGTAATACCCGCGCAGGTTAAAATCCTGCTCACAGCGTTGTATGTTAATATTCCGTGTTGAGTTTTGAGTTTCTTGACATGACATCTGCCCAAACTAGGTGGGTAAGAAGATGTAGTCAAAATCCGATGCTGTTATCGCCGAAAATGTTCTTATCTTGCTCACAGCTATTAACTCTAAATCAATCAAAAAATTGTCATTTATATAGGTCAAGGAAATAAAGGATGATAATGAATTTGTGGTTTCACGTGGATATACCTCTATGAAGATGTTTGAACTGATGTTTTATTCTGCGTTTGAGAACTTCTATATTTTCAACGCTTGTCATCTGCGACGATTTTTCAAATTTCCTATTGTTGTATTTGTAATGACGCTGTGATGGCCGAGAGGTTAAGGCGTTGGACTCGAAATCCAATGGGGTTTCCCCGCGCAGGTTCGAATCCTGCTCACAGCGAATCTTTTCAATGGAACCATTCAGTCCTCATTTGATTATCTCAAAGGAGAAATTTAAAGTTGTGGATTCATTCCTTTGCTTGTGAACCTCCGCGATGAAGATTGTTAAAACACTTGCTATACTGGGTATGGAGGACCGTCTTTGTTCACTGCATGTAATTGGGAAACTTTTGCCAATAAAATCCGGGTTTACACCAAAAATATGAATCTGTTATGAAGCAGTGTTTAAGGCATTAGACTCGAAAGCTCAGTGGGAATAGCGAAAGCTCAAATACTTCACATATACCTGTCTGCTGAGATTTTTGACTAGATCAACCAATCGACAAGCCCTAGCGATTCTTAAAGGCCATTCCAACTTGACCAACAGATGTTCCCTTTGTTTCATTCATTAAGGTCTTATGATGAGAGAGGGGTAATGAATTTACATCCAAAATCCAACGGTTTCGATCCGGGCCGGCGCAAATTCTACCAGGGGCATCTTATTAGAAACTAATCCGGTTATGGAAAATTTGTCTTGTAAATTTGATAAACAAAAATGAAGTTTGAAGCTGGAAACAGATGTTTCAATGTGTAACAAGGGCCACTTTAATCTATCCTAGGTCCCTTGGGTCTCTTTTTGAATAAATTGCCATTTGGGTACATGTCAAATGAGCTGTGATGGCCGAGTGGTTAAGGCGTTGGACTTGAATTTCAATGGGTAATACCCGCGCAGGTTAAAATCCTGCTCACAGCGTTGTATGTTAATATTCCGTGTTGAGTTTTGAGTTTCTTGACATGACATCTGCCCAAACTAGGTGGGTAAGAAGATGTAGTCAAAATCCGATGCTGTTATCGCCGAAAATGTTCTTATCTTGCTCACAGCTATTAACTCTAAATCAATCAAAAAATTGTCATTTATATAGGTCAAGGAAATAAAGGATGATAATGAATTTGTGGTTTCACGTGGATATACCTCTATGAAGATGTTTGAACTGATGTTTTATTCTGCGTTTGAGAACTTCTATATTTTCAACGCTTGTCATCTGCGACGATTTTTCAAATTTCCTATTGTTGTATTTGTATTGACGCTGTGATGGCCGAGAGGTTAAGGCGTTGGACTCGAAATCCAATGGGGTTTCCCCGCGCAGGTTCGAATCCTGCTCACAGCGAATCTTTTCAATGGAACCATTCAGTCCTCATTTGATTATCTCAAAGGAGAAATTTAAAGTTGTGGATTCATTCCTTTACTTGTGAACCTCCGCGATGAAGATTGTTAAAACACTTGCTATACTGGGTATGGAGGACCGTCTTTGTTCACTGCATGTAATTGGGAAACTTTTGCCAATAAAATCCGGGTTTACACCAAAAATATGAATCTGTTATGAAGCAGTGTTTAAGGCATTAGACTCGAAAGCTCAGTGGGAATAGCGAAAGCTCAAATACTTCACATATACCTGTCTGCTGAGATTTTTGACTAGATCAACCAATCGACAAGCCCTAGCGATTCTTAAAGGCCATTCCAACTTGACCAACAGATGTTCCCTTTGTTTCATTCATTAAGGTCTTATGATGAGAGAGGGGTAGTGAATTTACATCCAAAATCCAACGGTTTCGATCCGGGCCGGTGCAAATTCTACCTGGGGCATCTTATTAGAAACTAATCCGGTTATGGAAAATTTGTCTTGCAAATTTGACAAACAAAAATGAAGTTTGAAACTGGAAACAGATGTTTCAATGTGTAACAAGGGCCACTTTAATCTATCCTAGGTCCCTTGGGTCTCTTTTTGAATAAATTGCCATTTGGGTACATGTCAAATGAGCTGTGATGGCCGAGTGGTTAAGGCGTTTGACTTGAATTTCAATGGGTAATACCCGCGCAGGTTAAAATCCTGCTCACAGCGTTGTATGTTAATATTCCGTGTTGAGTTTTGAGTTTCTTGACATGACATCTGCCCAAACTAGGTGGGTAAGAAGATGTAGTCAAAATCCGATGCTGTTATCGCCGAAAATGTTCTTATCTTGCTCACAGCTATTAACTCTAAATCAATCAAAAAATTGTCATTTATATAGGTCAAGGAAATAAAGGATGATAATGAATTTGTGGTTTCACGTGGATATACCTCTATGAAGATGTTTGAACTGATGTTTTATTCTGCGTTTGAGAACTTCTATATTTTCAACGCTTGTCATCTGCGACGATTTTTCAAATTTCCTATTGTTGTATTTGTAATGACGCTGTGATGGCCGAGAGGTTAAGGCGTTGGACTCGAAATCCAATGGGGTTTCCCCGCGCAGGTTCGAATCCTGCTCACAGCGAATCTTTTCAATGGAACCATTCAGTCCTCATTTGATTATCTCAAAGGAGAAATTTAAAGTTGTGGATTCATTCCTTTGCTTGTGAACCTCCGCGATGAAGATTGTTAAAACACTTGCTATACTGGGTATGGAGGACCGTCTTTGTTCACTGCATGTAATTGGGAAACTTTTGCCAATAAAATCCGGGTTTACACCAAAAATATGAATCTGTTATGAAGCAGTGTTTAAGGCATTAGACTCGAAAGCTCAGTGGGAATAGCGAAAGCTCAAATACTTCACATATACCTGTCTGCTGAGATTTTTGACTAGATCAACCAATCGACAAGCCCTAGCGATTCTTAAAGGCCATTCCAACTTGACCAACAGATGTTCCCTTTGTTTCATTCATTAAGGTCTTATGATGAGAGAGGGGTAATGAATTTACATCCAAAATCCAACGGTTTCGATCCGGGCCGGCGCAAATTCTACCAGGGGCATCTTATTAGAAACTAATCCGGTTATGGAAAATTTGTCTTGTAAATTTGATAAACAAAAATGAAGTTTGAAGCTGGAAACAGATGTTTCAATGTGTAACAAGGGCCACTTTAATCTATCCTAGGTCCCTTGGGTCTCTTTTTGAATAAATTGCCATTTGGGTACATGTCAAATGAGCTGTGATGGCCGAGTGGTTAAGGCGTTGGACTTGAATTTCAATGGGTAATACCCGCGCAGGTTAAAATCCTGCTCACAGCGTTGTATGTTAATATTCCGTGTTGAGTTTTGAGTTTCTTGACATGACATCTGCCCAAACTAGGTGGGTAAGAAGATGTAGTCAAAATCCGATGCTGTTATCGCCGAAAATGTTCTTATCTTGCTCACAGCTATTAACTCTAAATCAATCAAAAAATTGTCATTTATATAGGTCAAGGAAATAAAGGATGATAATGAATTTGTGGTTTCACGTGGATATACCTCTATGAAGATGTTTGAACTGATGTTTTATTCTGCGTTTGAGAACTTCTATATTTTCAACGCTTGTCATCTGCGACGATTTTTCAAATTTCCTATTGTTGTATTTGTAATGACGCTGTGATGGCCGAGAGGTTAAGGCGTTGGACTCGAAATCCAATGGGGTTTCCCCGCGCAGGTTCGAATCCTGCTCACAGCGAATCTTTTCAATGGAACCATTCAGTCCTCATTTGATTATCTCAAAGGAGAAATTTAAAGTTGTGGATTCATTCCTTTGCTTGTGAACCTCCGCGATGAAGATTGTTAAAACACTTGCTATACTGGGTATGGAGGACCGTCTTTGTTCACTGCATGTAATTGGGAAACTTTTGCCAATAAAATCCGGGTTTACACCAAAAATATGAATCTGTTATGAAGCAGTGTTTAAGGCATTAGACTCGAAAGCTCAGTGGGAATAGCGAAAGCTCAAATACTTCACATATACCTGTCTGCTGAGATTTTTGACTAGATCAACCAATCGACAAGCCCTAGCGATTCTTAAAGGCCATTCCAACTTGACCAACAGATGTTCCCTTTGTTTCATTCATTAAGGTCTTATGATGAGAGAGGGGTAATGAATTTACATCCAAAATCCAACGGTTTCGATCCGGGCCGGCGCAAATTCTACCAGGGGCATCTTATTAGAAACTAATCCGGTTATGGAAAATTTGTCTTGTAAATTTGATAAACAAAAATGAAGTTTGAAGCTGGAAACAGATGTTTCAATGTGTAACAAGGGCCACTTTAATCTATCCTAGGTCCCTTGGGTCTCTTTTTGAATAAATTGCCATTTGGGTACATGTCAAATGAGCTGTGATGGCCGAGTGGTTAAGGCGTTGGACTTGAATTTCAATGGGTAATACCCGCGCAGGTTAAAATCCTGCTCACAGCGTTGTATGTTAATATTCCGTGTTGAGTTTTGAGTTTCTTGACATGACATCTGCCCAAACTAGGTGGGTAAGAAGATGTAGTCAAAATCCGATGCTGTTATCGCCGAAAATGTTCTTATCTTGCTCACAGCTATTAACTCTAAATCAATCAAAAAATTGTCATTTATATAGGTCAAGGAAATAAAGGATGATAATGAATTTGTGGTTTCACGTGGATATACCTCTATGAAGATGTTTGAACTGATGTTTTATTCTGCGTTTGAGAACTTCTATATTTTCAACGCTTGTCATCTGCGACGATTTTTCAAATTTCCTATTGTTGTATTTGTAATGACGCTGTGATGGCCGAGAGGTTAAGGCGTTGGACTCGAAATCCAATGGGGTTTCCCCGCGCAGGTTCGAATCCTGCTCACAGCGAATCTTTTCAATGGAACCATTCAGTCCTCATTTGATTATCTCAAAGGAGAAATTTAAAGTTGTGGATTCATTCCTTTGCTTGTGAACCTCCGCGATGAAGATTGTTAAAACACTTGCTATACTGGGTATGGAGGACCGTCTTTGTTCACTGCATGTAATTGGGAAACTTTTGCCAATAAAATCCGGGTTTACACCAAAAATATGAATCTGTTATGAAGCAGTGTTTAAGGCATTAGACTCGAAAGCTCAGTGGGAATAGCGAAAGCTCAAATACTTCACATATACCTGTCTGCTGAGATTTTTGACTAGATCAACCAATCGACAAGCCCTAGCGATTCTTAAAGGCCATTCCAACTTGACCAACAGATGTTCCCTTTGTTTCATTCATTAAGGTCTTATGATGAGAGAGGGGTAATGAATTTACATCCAAAATCCAACGGTTTCGATCCGGGCCGGCGCAAATTCTACCAGGGGCATCTTATTAGAAACTAATCCGGTTATGGAAAATTTGTCTTGTAAATTTGATAAACAAAAATGAAGTTTGAAGCTGGAAACAGATGTTTCAATGTGTAACAAGGGCCACTTTAATCTATCCTAGGTCCCTTGGGTCTCTTTTTGAATAAATTGCCATTTGGGTACATGTCAAATGAGCTGTGATGGCCGAGTGGTTAAGGCATTGGACTTGAATTTCAATGGGTAATACCCGCGCAGGTTAAAATCCTGCTCACAGCGTTGTATGTTAATATTCCGTGTTGAGTTTTGAGTTTCTTGACATGACATCTGCCCAAACTAGGTGGGTAAGAAGATGTAGTCAAAATCCGATGCTGTTATCGCCGAAAATGTTCTTATCTTGCTCACAGCTATTAACTCTAAATCAATCAAAAAATTGTCATTTATATAGGTCAAGGAAATAAAGGATGATAATGAATTTGTGGTTTCACGTGGATATACCTCTATGAAGATGTTTGAACTGATGTTTTATTCTGCGTTTGAGAACTTCTATATTTTCAACGCTTGTCATCTGCGACGATTTTTCAAATTTCCTATTGTTGTATTTGTATTGACGCTGTGATGGCCGAGAGGTTAAGGCGTTGGACTCGAAATCCAATGGGGTTTCCCCGCGCAGGTTCGAATCCTGCTCACAGCGAATCTTTTCAATGGAACCATTCAGTCCTCATTTGATTATCTCAAAGGAGAAATTTAAAGTTGTGGATTCATTCCTTTACTTGTGAACCTCCGCGATGAAGATTGTTAAAACACTTGCTATACTGGGTATGGAGGACCGTCTTTGTTCACTGCATGTAATTGGGAAACTTTTGCCAATAAAATCCGGGTTTACACCAAAAATATGAATCTGTTATGAAGCAGTGTTTAAGGCATTAGACTCGAAAGCTCAGTGGGAATAGCGAAAGCTCAAATACTTCACATATACCTGTCTGCTGAGATTTTTGACTAGATCAACCAATCGACAAGCCCTAGCGATTCTTAAAGGCCATTCCAACTTGACCAACAGATGTTCCCTTTGTTTCATTCATTAAGGTCTTATGATGAGAGAGGGGTAGTGAATTTACATCCAAAATCCAACGGTTTCGATCCGGGCCGGTGCAAATTCTACCTGGGGCATCTTATTAGAAACTAATCCGGTTATGGAAAATTTGTCTTGCAAATTTGACAAACAAAAATGAAGTTTGAAACTGGAAACAGATGTTTCAATGTGTAACAAGGGCCACTTTAATCTATCCTAGGTCCCTTGGGTCTCTTTTTGAATAAATTGCCATTTGGGTACATGTCAAATGAGCTGTGATGGCCGAGTGGTTAAGGCGTTTGACTTGAATTTCAATGGGTAATACCCGCGCAGGTTAAAATCCTGCTCACAGCGTTGTATGTTAATATTCCGTGTTGAGTTTTGAGTTTCTTGACATGACATCTGCCCAAACTAGGTGGGTAAGAAGATGTAGTCAAAATCCGATGCTGTTATCGCCGAAAATGTTCTTATCTTGCTCACAGCTATTAACTCTAAATCAATCAAAAAATTGTCATTTATATAGGTCAAGGAAATAAAGGATGATAATGAATTTGTGGTTTCACGTGGATATACCTCTATGAAGATGTTTGAACTGATGTTTTATTCTGCGTTTGAGAACTTCTATATTTTCAACGCTTGTCATCTGCGACGATTTTTCAAATTTCCTATTGTTGTATTTGTAATGACGCTGTGATGGCCGAGAGGTTAAGGCGTTGGACTCGAAATCCAATGGGGTTTCCCCGCGCAGGTTCGAATCCTGCTCACAGCGAATCTTTTCAATGGAACCATTCAGTCCTCATTTGATTATCTCAAAGGAGAAATTTAAAGTTGTGGATTCATTCCTTTGCTTGTGAACCTCCGCGATGAAGATTGTTAAAACACTTGCTATACTGGGTATGGAGGACCGTCTTTGTTCACTGCATGTAATTGGGAAACTTTTGCCAATAAAATCCGGGTTTACACCAAAAATATGAATCTGTTATGAAGCAGTGTTTAAGGCATTAGACTCGAAAGCTCAGTGGGAATAGCGAAAGCTCAAATACTTCACATATACCTGTCTGCTGAGATTTTTGACTAGATCAACCAATCGACAAGCCCTAGCGATTCTTAAAGGCCATTCCAACTTGACCAACAGATGTTCCCTTTGTTTCATTCATTAAGGTCTTATGATGAGAGAGGGGTAATGAATTTACATCCAAAATCCAACGGTTTCGATCCGGGCCGGCGCAAATTCTACCAGGGGCATCTTATTAGAAACTAATCCGGTTATGGAAAATTTGTCTTGTAAATTTGATAAACAAAAATGAAGTTTGAAGCTGGAAACAGATGTTTCAATGTGTAACAAGGGCCACTTTAATCTATCCTAGGTCCCTTGGGTCTCTTTTTGAATAAATTGCCATTTGGGTACATGTCAAATGAGCTGTGATGGCCGAGTGGTTAAGGCGTTGGACTTGAATTTCAATGGGTAATACCCGCGCAGGTTAAAATCCTGCTCACAGCGTTGTATGTTAATATTCCGTGTTGAGTTTTGAGTTTCTTGACATGACATCTGCCCAAACTAGGTGGGTAAGAAGATGTAGTCAAAATCCGATGCTGTTATCGCCGAAAATGTTCTTATCTTGCTCACAGCTATTAACTCTAAATCAATCAAAAAATTGTCATTTATATAGGTCAAGGAAATAAAGGATGATAATGAATTTGTGGTTTCACGTGGATATACCTCTATGAAGATGTTTGAACTGATGTTTTATTCTGCGTTTGAGAACTTCTATATTTTCAACGCTTGTCATCTGCGACGATTTTTCAAATTTCCTATTGTTGTATTTGTAATGACGCTGTGATGGCCGAGAGGTTAAGGCGTTGGACTCGAAATCCAATGGGGTTTCCCCGCGCAGGTTCGAATCCTGCTCACAGCGAATCTTTTCAATGGAACCATTCAGTCCTCATTTGATTATCTCAAAGGAGAAATTTAAAGTTGTGGATTCATTCCTTTGCTTGTGAACCTCCGCGATGAAGATTGTTAAAACACTTGCTATACTGGGTATGGAGGACCGTCTTTGTTCACTGCATGTAATTGGGAAACTTTTGCCAATAAAATCCGGGTTTACACCAAAAATATGAATCTGTTATGAAGCAGTGTTTAAGGCATTAGACTCGAAAGCTCAGTGGGAATAGCGAAAGCTCAAATACTTCACATATACCTGTCTGCTGAGATTTTTGACTAGATCAACCAATCGACAAGCCCTAGCGATTCTTAAAGGCCATTCCAACTTGACCAACAGATGTTCCCTTTGTTTCATTCATTAAGGTCTTATGATGAGAGAGGGGTAATGAATTTACATCCAAAATCCAACGGTTTCGATCCGGGCCGGCGCAAATTCTACCAGGGGCATCTTATTAGAAACTAATCCGGTTATGGAAAATTTGTCTTGTAAATTTGATAAACAAAAATGAAGTTTGAAGCTGGAAACAGATGTTTCAATGTGTAACAAGGGCCACTTTAATCTATCCTAGGTCCCTTGGGTCTCTTTTTGAATAAATTGCCATTTGGGTACATGTCAAATGAGCTGTGATGGCCGAGTGGTTAAGGCGTTGGACTTGAATTTCAATGGGTAATACCCGCGCAGGTTAAAATCCTGCTCACAGCGTTGTATGTTAATATTCCGTGTTGAGTTTTGAGTTTCTTGACATGACATCTGCCCAAACTAGGTGGGTAAGAAGATGTAGTCAAAATCCGATGCTGTTATCGCCGAAAATGTTCTTATCTTGCTCACAGCTATTAACTCTAAATCAATCAAAAAATTGTCATTTATATAGGTCAAGGAAATAAAGGATGATAATGAATTTGTGGTTTCACGTGGATATACCTCTATGAAGATGTTTGAACTGATGTTTTATTCTGCGTTTGAGAACTTCTATATTTTCAACGCTTGTCATCTGCGACGATTTTTCAAATTTCCTATTGTTGTATTTGTATTGACGCTGTGATGGCCGAGAGGTTAAGGCGTTGGACTCGAAATCCAATGGGGTTTCCCCGCGCAGGTTCGAATCCTGCTCACAGCGAATCTTTTCAATGGAACCATTCAGTCCTCATTTGATTATCTCAAAGGAGAAATTTAAAGTTGTGGATTCATTCCTTTACTTGTGAACCTCCGCGATGAAGATTGTTAAAACACTTGCTATACTGGGTATGGAGGACCGTCTTTGTTCACTGCATGTAATTGGGAAACTTTTGCCAATAAAATCCGGGTTTACACCAAAAATATGAATCTGTTATGAAGCAGTGTTTAAGGCATTAGACTCGAAAGCTCAGTGGGAATAGCGAAAGCTCAAATACTTCACATATACCTGTCTGCTGAGATTTTTGACTAGATCAACCAATCGACAAGCCCTAGCGATTCTTAAAGGCCATTCCAACTTGACCAACAGATGTTCCCTTTGTTTCATTCATTAAGGTCTTATGATGAGAGAGGGGTAGTGAATTTACATCCAAAATCCAACGGTTTCGATCCGGGCCGGTGCAAATTCTACCTGGGGCATCTTATTAGAAACTAATCCGGTTATGGAAAATTTGTCTTGCAAATTTGACAAACAAAAATGAAGTTTGAAACTGGAAACAGATGTTTCAATGTGTAACAAGGGCCACTTTAATCTATCCTAGGTCCCTTGGGTCTCTTTTTGAATAAATTGCCATTTGGGTACATGTCAAATGAGCTGTGATGGCCGAGTGGTTAAGGCGTTTGACTTGAATTTCAATGGGTAATACCCGCGCAGGTTAAAATCCTGCTCACAGCGTTGTATGTTAATATTCCGTGTTGAGTTTTGAGTTTCTTGACATGACATCTGCCCAAACTAGGTGGGTAAGAAGATGTAGTCAAAATCCGATGCTGTTATCGCCGAAAATGTTCTTATCTTGCTCACAGCTATTAACTCTAAATCAATCAAAAAATTGTCATTTATATAGGTCAAGGAAATAAAGGATGATAATGAATTTGTGGTTTCACGTGGATATACCTCTATGAAGATGTTTGAACTGATGTTTTATTCTGCGTTTGAGAACTTCTATATTTTCAACGCTTGTCATCTGCGACGATTTTTCAAATTTCCTACTGTTGTATTTGTAATGACGCTGTGATGGCCGAGAGGTTAAGGTGTTGGACTCGAAATCCAATGGGGTTTCCCCGCGCAGGTTTGAATCCTGCTCACAGCGAATCTTTTCAATGGAACCATTCAGTCCTCATTTGATTATCTCAAAGGAGAAATTTAAAGTTGTGGATTCATTCCTTTGCTTGTGAACCTCCGCGATGAAGATTGTTAAAACACTTGCTATACTGGGTATGGAGGACCGTCTTTGTTCACTGCATGTAATTGGGAAACTTTTGCCAATAAAATCCGGGTTTACACCAAAAATATGAATCTGTTATGAAGCAGTGTTTAAGGCATTAGACTCGAAAGCTCAGTGGGAATAGCGAAAGCTCAAATACTTCACATATACCTGTCTGCTGAGATTTTTGACTAGATCAACCAATCGACAAGCCCTAGCGATTCTTAAAGGCCATTCCAACTTGACCAACAGATGTTCCCTTTGTTTCATTCATTAAGGTCTTATGATGAGAGAGGGGTAATGAATTTACATCCAAAATCCAACGGTTTCGATCCGGGCCGGCGCAAATTCTACCAGGGGCATCTTATTAGAAACTAATCCGGTTATGGAAAATTTGTCTTGTAAATTTGATAAACAAAAATGAAGTTTGAAGCTGGAAACAGATGTTTCAATGTGTAACAAGGGCCACTTTAATCTATCCTAGGTCCCTTGGGTCTCTTTTTGAATAAATTGCCATTTGGGTACATGTCAAATGAGCTGTGATGGCCGAGTGGTTAAGGCGTTGGACTTGAATTTCAATGGGTAATACCCGCGCAGGTTAAAATCCTGCTCACAGCGTTGTATGTTAATATTCCGTGTTGAGTTTTGAGTTTCTTGACATGACATCTGCCCAAACTAGGTGGGTAAGAAGATGTAGTCAAAATCCGATGCTGTTATCGCCGAAAATGTTCTTATCTTGCTCACAGCTATTAACTCTAAATCAATCAAAAAATTGTCATTTATATAGGTCAAGGAAATAAAGGATGATAATGAATTTGTGGTTTCACGTGGATATACCTCTATGAAGATGTTTGAACTGATGTTTTATTCTGCGTTTGAGAACTTCTATATTTTCAACGCTTGTCATCTGCGACGATTTTTCAAATTTCCTATTGTTGTATTTGTATTGACGCTGTGATGGCCGAGAGGTTAAGGCGTTGGACTCGAAATCCAATGGGGTTTCCCCGCGCAGGTTCGAATCCTGCTCACAGCGAATCTTTTCAATGGAACCATTCAGTCCTCATTTGATTATCTCAAAGGAGAAATTTAAAGTTGTGGATTCATTCCTTTACTTGTGAACCTCCGCGATGAAGATTGTTAAAACACTTGCTATACTGGGTATGGAGGACCGTCTTTGTTCACTGCATGTAATTGGGAAACTTTTGCCAATAAAATCCGGGTTTACACCAAAAATATGAATCTGTTATGAAGCAGTGTTTAAGGCATTAGACTCGAAAGCTCAGTGGGAATAGCGAAAGCTCAAATACTTCACATATACCTGTCTGCTGAGATTTTTGACTAGATCAACCAATCGACAAGCCCTAGCGATTCTTAAAGGCCATTCCAACTTGACCAACAGATGTTCCCTTTGTTTCATTCATTAAGGTCTTATGATGAGAGAGGGGTAATGAATTTACATCCAAAATCCAACGGTTTCGATCCAGGCCGGCGCAAATTCTACCAGGGGCATCTTATTAGAAACTAATCCGGTTATGGAAAATTTGTCTTGTAAATTTGATAAACAAAAATGAAGTTTGAAGCTGGAAACAGATGTTTCAATGTGTAACAAGGGCCACTTTAATCTATCCTAGGTCCCTTGGGTCTCTTTTTGAATAAATTGCCATTTGGGTACATGTCAAATGAGCTGTGATGGCCGAGTGGTTAAGGCGTTGGACTTGAATTTCAATGGGTAATACCCGCGCAGGTTAAAATCCTGCTCACAGCGTTGTATGTTAATATTCCGTGTTGAGTTTTGAGTTTCTTGACATGACATCTGCCCAAACTAGGTGGGTAAGAAGATGTAGTCAAAATCCGATGCTGTTATCGCCGAAAATGTTCTTATCTTGCTCACAGCTATTAACTCTAAATCAATCAAAAAATTGTCATTTATATAGGTCAAGGAAATAAAGGATGATAATGAATTTGTGGTTTCACGTGGATATACCTCTATGAAGATGTTTGAACTGATGTTTTATTCTGCGTTTGAGAACTTCTATATTTTCAACGCTTGTCATCTGCGACGATTTTTCAAATTTCCTATTGTTGTATTTGTAATGACGCTGTGATGGCCGAGAGGTTAAGGCGTTGGACTCGAAATCCAATGGGGTTTCCCCGCGCAGGTTCGAATCCTGCTCACAGCGAATCTTTTCAATGGAACCATTCAGTCCTCATTTGATTATCTCAAAGGAGAAATTTAAAGTTGTGGATTCATTCCTTTGCTTGTGAACCTCCGCGATGAAGATTGTTAAAACACTTGCTATACTGGGTATGGAGGACCGTCTTTGTTCACTGCATGTAATTGGGAAACTTTTGCCAATAAAATCCGGGTTTACACCAAAAATATGAATCTGTTATGAAGCAGTGTTTAAGGCATTAGACTCGAAAGCTCAGTGGGAATAGCGAAAGCTCAAATACTTCACATATACCTGTCTGCTGAGATTTTTGACTAGGTCAACCAATCGACAAGCCCTAGCGATTCTTAAAGGCCATTCCAACTTGACCAACAGATGTTCCCTTTGTTTCATTCATTAAGGTCTTATGATGAGAGAGGGGTAATGAATTTACATCCAAAATCCAACGGTTTCGATCCGGGCCGGCGCAAATTCTACCAGGGGCATCTTATTAGAAACTAATCCGGTTATGGAAAATTTGTCTTGTAAATTTGATAAACAAAAATGAAGTTTGAAGCTGGAAACAGATGTTTCAATGTGTAACAAGGGCCACTTTAATCTATCCTAGGTCCCTTGGGTCTCTTTTTGAATAAATTGCCATTTGGGTACATGTCAAATGAGCTGTGATGGCCGAGTGGTTAAGGCGTTGGACTTGAATTTCAATGGGTAATACCCGCGCAGGTTAAAATCCTGCTCACAGCGTTGTATGTTAATATTCCGTGTTGAGTTTTGAGTTTCTTGACATGACATCTGCCCAAACTAGGTGGGTAAGAAGATGTAGTCAAAATCCGATGCTGTTATCGCCGAAAATGTTCTTATCTTGCTCACAGCTATTAACTCTAAATCAATCAAAAAATTGTCATTTATATAGGTCAAGGAAATAAAGGATGATAATGAATTTGTGGTTTCACGTGGATATACCTCTATGAAGATGTTTGAACTGATGTTTTATTCTGCGTTTGAGAACTTCTATATTTTCAACGCTTGTCATCTGCGACGATTTTTCAAATTTCCTATTGTTGTATTTGTATTGACGCTGTGATGGCCGAGAGGTTAAGGCGTTGGACTCGAAATCCAATGGGGTTTCCCCGCGCAGGTTCGAATCCTGCTCACAGCGAATCTTTTCAATGGAACCATTCAGTCCTCATTTGATTATCTCAAAGGAGAAATTTAAAGTTGTGGATTCATTCCTTTACTTGTGAACCTCCGCGATGAAGATTGTTAAAACACTTGCTATACTGGGTATGGAGGACCGTCTTTGTTCACTGCATGTAATTGGGAAACTTTTGCCAATAAAATCCGGGTTTACACCAAAAATATGAATCTGTTATGAAGCAGTGTTTAAGGCATTAGACTCGAAAGCTCAGTGGGAATAGCGAAAGCTCAAATACTTCACATATACCTGTCTGCTGAGATTTTTGACTAGATCAACCAATCGACAAGCCCTAGCGATTCTTAAAGGCCATTCCAACTTGACCAACAGATGTTCCCTTTGTTTCATTCATTAAGGTCTTATGATGAGAGAGGGGTAGTGAATTTACATCCAAAATCCAACGGTTTCGATCCGGGCCGGTGCAAATTCTACCTGGGGCATCTTATTAGAAACTAATCCGGTTATGGAAAATTTGTCTTGCAAATTTGACAAACAAAAATGAAGTTTGAAACTGGAAACAGATGTTTCAATGTGTAACAAGGGCCACTTTAATCTATCCTAGGTCCCTTGGGTCTCTTTTTGAATAAATTGCCATTTGGGTACATGTCAAATGAGCTGTGATGGCCGAGTGGTTAAGGCGTTTGACTTGAATTTCAATGGGTAATACCCGCGCAGGTTAAAATCCTGCTCACAGCGTTGTATGTTAATATTCCGTGTTGAGTTTTGAGTTTCTTGACATGACATCTGCCCAAACTAGGTGGGTAAGAAGATGTAGTCAAAATCCGATGCTGTTATCGCCGAAAATGTTCTTATCTTGCTCACAGCTATTAACTCTAAATCAATCAAAAAATTGTCATTTATATAGGTCAAGGAAATAAAGGATGATAATGAATTTGTGGTTTCACGTGGATATACCTCTATGAAGATGTTTGAACTGATGTTTTATTCTGCGTTTGAGAACTTCTATATTTTCAACGCTTGTCATCTGCGACGATTTTTCAAATTTCCTATTGTTGTATTTGTAATGACGCTGTGATGGCCGAGAGGTTAAGGTGTTGGACTCGAAATCCAATGGGGTTTCCCCGCGCAGGTTCGAATCCTGCTCACAGCGAATCTTTTCAATGGAACCATTCAGTCCTCATTTGATTATCTCAAAGGAGAAATTTAAAGTTGTGGATTCATTCCTTTGCTTGTGAACCTCCGCAATGAAGATTGTTAAAACACTTGCTATACTGGGTATGGAGGACCGTCTTTGTTCACTGCATGTAATTGGGAAACTTTTGCCAATAAAATCCGGGTTTACACCAAAAATATGAATCTGTTATGAAGCAGTGTTTAAGGCATTAGACTCGAAAGCTCAGTGGGAATAGCGAAAGCTCAAATACTTCACATATACCTGTCTGCTGAGATTTTTGACTAGATCAACCAATCGACAAGCCCTAGCGATTCTTAAAGGCCATTCCAACTTGACCAACAGATGTTCCCTTTGTTTCATTCATTAAGGTCTTATGATGAGAGAGGGGTAATGAATTTACATCCAAAATCCAACGGTTTCGATCCGGGCCGGCGCAAATTCTACCAGGGGCATCTTATTAGAAACTAATCCGGTTATGGAAAATTTGTCTTGTAAATTTGATAAACAAAAATGAAGTTTGAAGCTGGAAACAGATGTTTCAATGTGTAACAAGGGCCACTTTAATCTATCCTAGGTCCCTTGGGTCTCTTTTTGAATAAATTGCCATTTGGGTACATGTCAAATGAGCTGTGATGGCCGAGTGGTTAAGGCGTTGGACTTGAATTTCAATGGGTAATACCCGCGCAGGTTAAAATCCTGCTCACAGCGTTGTATGTTAATATTCCGTGTTGAGTTTTGAGTTTCTTGACATGACATCTGCCCAAACTAGGTGGGTAAGAAGATGTAGTCAAAATCCGATGCTGTTATCGCCGAAAATGTTCTTATCTTGCTCACAGCTATTAACTCTAAATCAATCAAAAAATTGTCATTTATATAGGTCAAGGAAATAAAGGATGATAATGAATTTGTGGTTTCACGTGGATATACCTCTATGAAGATGTTTGAACTGATGTTTTATTCTGCGTTTGAGAACTTCTATATTTTCAACGCTTGTCATCTGCGACGATTTTTCAAATTTCCTATTGTTGTATTTGTATTGACGCTGTGATGGCCGAGAGGTTAAGGCGTTGGACTCGAAATCCAATGGGGTTTCCCCGCGCAGGTTCGAATCCTGCTCACAGCGAATCTTTTCAATGGAACCATTCAGTCCTCATTTGATTATCTCAAAGGAGAAATTTAAAGTTGTGGATTCATTCCTTTACTTGTGAACCTCCGCGATGAAGATTGTTAAAACACTTGCTATACTGGGTATGGAGGACCGTCTTTGTTCACTGCATGTAATTGGGAAACTTTTGCCAATAAAATCCGGGTTTACACCAAAAATATGAATCTGTTATGAAGCAGTGTTTAAGGCATTAGACTCGAAAGCTCAGTGGGAATAGCGAAAGCTCAAATACTTCACATATACCTGTCTGCTGAGATTTTTGACTAGATCAACCAATCGACAAGCCCTAGCGATTCTTAAAGGCCATTCCAACTTGACCAACAGATGTTCCCTTTGTTTCATTCATTAAGGTCTTATGATGAGAGAGGGGTAATGAATTTACATCCAAAATCCAACGGTTTCGATCCAGGCCGGCGCAAATTCTACCAGGGGCATCTTATTAGAAACTAATCCGGTTATGGAAAATTTGTCTTGTAAATTTGATAAACAAAAATGAAGTTTGAAGCTGGAAACAGATGTTTCAATGTGTAACAAGGGCCACTTTAATCTATCCTAGGTCCCTTGGGTCTCTTTTTGAATAAATTGCCATTTGGGTACATGTCAAATGAGCTGTGATGGCCGAGTGGTTAAGGCGTTGGACTTGAATTTCAATGGGTAATACCCGCGCAGGTTAAAATCCTGCTCACAGCGTTGTATGTTAATATTCCGTGTTGAGTTTTGAGTTTCTTGACATGACATCTGCCCAAACTAGGTGGGTAAGAAGATGTAGTCAAAATCCGATGCTGTTATCGCCGAAAATGTTCTTATCTTGCTCACAGCTATTAACTCTAAATCAATCAAAAAATTGTCATTTATATAGGTCAAGGAAATAAAGGATGATAATGAATTTGTGGTTTCACGTGGATATACCTCTATGAAGATGTTTGAACTGATGTTTTATTCTGCGTTTGAGAACTTCTATATTTTCAACGCTTGTCATCTGCGACGATTTTTCAAATTTCCTATTGTTGTATTTGTATTGACGCTGTGATGGCCGAGAGGTTAAGGCGTTGGACTCGAAATCCAATGGGGTTTCCCCGCGCAGGTTCGAATCCTGCTCACAGCGAATCTTTTCAATGGAACCATTCAGTCCTCATTTGATTATCTCAAAGGAGAAATTTAAAGTTGTGGATTCATTCCTTTACTTGTGAACCTCCGCGATGAAGATTGTTAAAACACTTGCTATACTGGGTATGGAGGACCGTCTTTGTTCACTGCATGTAATTGGGAAACTTTTGCCAATAAAATCCGGGTTTACACCAAAAATATGAATCTGTTATGAAGCAGTGTTTAAGGCATTAGACTCGAAAGCTCAGTGGGAATAGCGAAAGCTCAAATACTTCACATATACCTGTCTGCTGAGATTTTTGACTAGATCAACCAATCGACAAGCCCTAGCGATTCTTAAAGGCCATTCCAACTTGACCAACAGATGTTCCCTTTGTTTCATTCATTAAGGTCTTATGATGAGAGAGGGGTAGTGAATTTACATCCAAAATCCAACGGTTTCGATCCGGGCCGGTGCAAATTCTACCTGGGGCATCTTATTAGAAACTAATCCGGTTATGGAAAATTTGTCTTGCAAATTTGACAAACAAAAATGAAGTTTGAAACTGGAAACAGATGTTTCAATGTGTAACAAGGGCCACTTTAATCTATCCTAGGTCCCTTGGGTCTCTTTTTGAATAAATTGCCATTTGGGTACATGTCAAATGAGCTGTGATGGCCGAGTGGTTAAGGCGTTTGACTTGAATTTCAATGGGTAATACCCGCGCAGGTTAAAATCCTGCTCACAGCGTTGTATGTTAATATTCCGTGTTGAGTTTTGAGTTTCTTGACATGACATCTGCCCAAACTAGGTGGGTAAGAAGATGTAGTCAAAATCCGATGCTGTTATCGCCGAAAATGTTCTTATCTTGCTCACAGCTATTAACTCTAAATCAATCAAAAAATTGTCATTTATATAGGTCAAGGAAATAAAGGATGATAATGAATTTGTGGTTTCACGTGGATATACCTCTATGAAGATGTTTGAACTGATGTTTTATTCTGCGTTTGAGAACTTCTATATTTTCAACGCTTGTCATCTGCGACGATTTTTCAAATTTCCTATTGTTGTATTTGTAATGACGCTGTGATGGCCGAGAGGTTAAGGCGTTGGACTCGAAATCCAATGGGGTTTCCCCGCGCAGGTTCGAATCCTGCTCACAGCGAATCTTTTCAATGGAACCATTCAGTCCTCATTTGATTATCTCAAAGGAGAAATTTAAAGTTGTGGATTCATTCCTTTGCTTGTGAACCTCCGCGATGAAGATTGTTAAAACACTTGCTATACTGGGTATGGAGGACCGTCTTTGTTCACTGCATGTAATTGGGAAACTTTTGCCAATAAAATCCGGGTTTACACCAAAAATATGAATCTGTTATGAAGCAGTGTTTAAGGCATTAGACTCGAAAGCTCAGTGGGAATAGCGAAAGCTCAAATACTTCACATATACCTGTCTGCTGAGATTTTTGACTAGATCAACCAATCGACAAGCCCTAGCGATTCTTAAAGGCCATTCCAACTTGACCAACAGATGTTCCCTTTGTTTCATTCATTAAGGTCTTATGATGAGAGAGGGGTAATGAATTTACATCCAAAATCCAACGGTTTCGATCCGGGCCGGCGCAAATTCTACCAGGGGCATCTTATTAGAAACTAATCCGGTTATGGAAAATTTGTCTTGTAAATTTGATAAACAAAAATGAAGTTTGAAGCTGGAAACAGATGTTTCAATGTGTAACAAGGGCCACTTTAATCTATCCTAGGTCCCTTGGGTCTCTTTTTGAATAAATTGCCATTTGGGTACATGTCAAATGAGCTGTGATGGCCGAGTGGTTAAGGCGTTGGACTTGAATTTCAATGGGTAATACCCGCGCAGGTTAAAATCCTGCTCACAGCGTTGTATGTTAATATTCCGTGTTGAGTTTTGAGTTTCTTGACATGACATCTGCCCAAACTAGGTGGGTAAGAAGATGTAGTCAAAATCCGATGCTGTTATCGCCGAAAATGTTCTTATCTTGCTCACAGCTATTAACTCTAAATCAATCAAAAAATTGTCATTTATATAGGTCAAGGAAATAAAGGATGATAATGAATTTGTGGTTTCACGTGGATATACCTCTATGAAGATGTTTGAACTGATGTTTTATTCTGCGTTTGAGAACTTCTATATTTTCAACGCTTGTCATCTGCGACGATTTTTCAAATTTCCCATCTGTGTTAATAAATTGCCGCTGGGATGGCCGAGAGGTTAAGGCGTTGGACTCGAAATCCAATGGGGTTTCCCCGTGCAGGTTCGAATCCTGCTCACAGCGAATCTTTACAATGGAACCATGCAGTCCTCATTTGATTATCTCAAAGGAGAAATTTAAAGTTGTGGATTCATTCCTTTACTTGTGAACCTCCGCGATGAAGATTGTTAAAACACTTGCTATACTGGGTATGGAGGACCGTCTTTGTTCACTGCATGTAATTGGGAAACTTTTGCCAATAAAATCTGGGTTTACACCAAAAATATGAATCTGTTATGAAGCAGTGTTTAAGGCATTAGACTCGAAAGCTCAGTGGGAATAGCGAAAGCTCAAATACTTCACATATACCTGTCTGCTGAGATTTTTGACTAGATCAACCAATCGACAAGCCCTAGCGATTCTTAAAGGCCATTCCAACTTGACCAACAGATGTTCCCTTTGTTTCATTCATTAAGGTCTTATGATGAGAGAGGGGTAGTGAATTTACATCCAAAATCCAACGGTTTCGATCCGGGCCGGCGCAAATTCTACCTGGGGCATCTTATTAGAAACTAATCCGGTTATGGAAAATTTGTCTTGTCAATTTGACAAACAAAAATGAAGTTTGAAACTGGAAACAGATGTTTCAATGTGTAACAAGGGCCACTTTAATCTATCCTAGGTCCCCTGGGACTCTTTTTGAATAAATTGCCATTTGGGTACATGTCAATTGAGCTGTGATGGCCGAGTGGTTAAGGCGTTGGACTTGAAATCCAATGGGTGTTACCCGCGTAGGTTCAAATCCTGCTCACAGCGTTGTATGTTAATATTGTGTGTGGAGTTTTGAGTGTCTTGACATGACATCTGCCCAAACTAGGTGGGTAAGAAGATGAAGTCGAAATCCAATGCTGTTATCGCTGAAAATGGTCATGTCTTGCACTCAGCTGTCAACTCTAAATTTCATTTAATTAGGTCAAGGAAAGAACGGATGATAATTAATTTGTGGTTTCAATTTGATATACCTCTATGAAGATGTTTGAACTGATGTTTTATTCTGTGTTCAAGAACTTCTATATTTTCAACGCTTGTCATCTGGGACGTTTTTTCAAATTTCCCATCGGTAATCATAAATTGCCGCTGTGATGGCCGAGAGGTTAAGGCGTTGGACTCGAAATCCAATGGGGTTTCCCCGCGCAGGTTCAAATCCTGCTCATAGCGACACATTTCAATGGAACCATTCCGTCCTCATTTGATTATCTCAAAGGAGTAATTTAAAGTTGTGGATTCATTCCTTTACTTTTGAACCTCCACTATGATGATTGTTAAAACACTTGTTATACTGGGTATGGAGGACCGTCTTTGTTCAATGCATGGAATTGGGAAACTTTTGCCAATAAAATCCGGGTTTACACCAAAAATATGAATCTGTTATGAAGCAGTGTTTAAGGCATTAGACTCGAAAGCTCAGTGGGAATAGGGAAAGCTCAAATACTTCACATATACCTGTCTGCTGAGATTTTTGACTAGATCAACCAATCGACAAGCCCTAGCGATTCTTAAAGGCCATTCCAACTTGACCGACAGATGTTCCCTTTGTTTCATTCATAAAGGTCTTATGATGAGAGAGGGGTAATGAATTTACATCCAAAATCCAACGGTTTCGATCCGGGCCGGCGCAAATTCTACCAGGGGCATCTTATTAGAAACTAATCCGGTTATGGAAAATTTGTCTTGTAAATTTGATAAACAAAAATGAAGTTTGAAGCTGGAAACAGATGTTTCAATGTGTAACAAGGGCCACTTTAATCTATCCTAGGTCCCTTGGGTCTCTTTTTGAATAAATTGCCATTTGGGTACATGTCAAATGCGCTGTGATGGCCGAGTGGTTAAGGCGTTGGACTTGAATTTCAATGGGTAATACCCGCGCAGGTTAAAATCCTGCTCACAGCGTTGTATGTTAATATTCCGTGTTGAGTTTTGAGTTTCTTGACATGACATCTGCCCAAACTAGGTGGGTAAGAAGATGTAGTCAAAATCCGATGCTGTTATCGCCGAAAATGTTCTTATCTTGCTCACAGCTATTAACTCTAAATCAATCAAAAAATTGTCATTTAATTAGGTCAAGGAAAGAACGGATGATAATTAATTTGTGGTTTCAATTTGATATACCTCTATGAAGATGTTTGAACTGATGTTTTATTCTGTGTTCAAGAACTTCTATATTTTCAACGCTTGTCATCTGGGACGTTTTTTCAAATTTCCCATCGGTATTCAAAAATTGCCGCTGTGATGGCCGAGAGGTTAAGGCGTTGGACTCGAAATCCAATGGGGTTTCCCCGCGCAGGTTTGAATCCTGCTCACAGCGAATCTTTTCAATGGAACCATTCAGTCCTCATTTGATTATCTCAAAGGAGAAATTTAAAGTTGTGGATTCATTCCTTTGCTTGTGAACCTCCGCGATGAAGATTGTTAAAACACTTGCTATACTGGGTATGGAGGACCGTCTTTGTTCACTGCATGTAATTGGGAAACTTTTGCCAATAAAATCCGGGTTTACACCAAAAATATGAATCTGTTATGAAGCAGTGTTTAAGGCATTAGACTCGAAAGCTCAGTGGGAATAGCGAAAGCTCAAATACTTCACATATACCTGTCTGCTGAGATTTTTGACTAGATCAACCAATCGACAAGCCCTAGCGATTCTTAAAGGCCATTCCAACTTGACCAACAGATGTTCCCTTTGTTTCATTCATTAAGGTCTTATGATGAGAGAGGGGTAATGAATTTACATCCAAAATCCAACGGTTTCGATCCGGGCCGGCGCAAATTCTACCAGGGGCATCTTATTAGAAACTAATCCGGTTATGGAAAATTTGTCTTGTAAATTTGATAAACAAAAATGAAGTTTGAAGCTGGAAACAGATGTTTCAATGTGTAACAAGGGCCACTTTAATCTATCCTAGGTCCCTTGGGTCTCTTTTTGAATAAATTGCCATTTGGGTACATGTCAAATGAGCTGTGATGGCCGAGTGGTTAAGGCGTTGGACTTGAATTTCAATGGGTAATACCCGCGCAGGTTAAAATCCTGCTCACAGCGTTGTATGTTAATATTCCGTGTTGAGTTTTGAGTTTCTTGACATGACATCTGCCCAAACTAGGTGGGTAAGAAGATGTAGTCAAAATCCGATGCTGTTATCGCCGAAAATGTTCTTATCTTGCTCACAGCTATTAACTCTAAATCAATCAAAAAATTGTCATTTATATAGGTCAAGGAAATAAAGGATGATAATGAATTTGTGGTTTCACGTGGATATACCTCTATGAAGATGTTTGAACTGATGTTTTATTCTGCGTTTGAGAACTTCTATATTTTCAACGCTTGTCATCTGCGACGATTTTTCAAATTTCCTATTGTTGTATTTGTAATGACGCTGTGATGGCCGAGAGGTTAAGGCGTTGGACTCGAAATCCAATGGGGTTTCCCCGCGCAGGTTCGAATCCTGCTCACAGCGAATCTTTTCAATGGAACCATTCAGTCCTCATTTGATTATCTCAAAGGAGAAATTTAAAGTTGTGGATTCATTCCTTTGCTTGTGAACCTCCGCGATGAAGATTGTTAAAACACTTGCTATACTGGGTATGGAGGACCGTCTTTGTTCACTGCATGTAATTGGGAAACTTTTGCCAATAAAATCCGGGTTTACACCAAAAATATGAATCTGTTATGAAGCAGTGTTTAAGGCATTAGACTCGAAAGCTCAGTGGGAATAGCGAAAGCTCAAATACTTCACATATACCTGTCTGCTGAGATTTTTGACTAGATCAACCAATCGACAAGCCCTAGCGATTCTTAAAGGCCATTCCAACTTGACCAACAGATGTTCCCTTTGTTTCATTCATTAAGGTCTTATGATGAGAGAGGGGTAATGAATTTACATCCAAAATCCAACGGTTTCGATCCGGGCCGGCGCAAATTCTACCAGGGGCATCTTATTAGAAACTAATCCGGTTATGGAAAATTTGTCTTGTAAATTTGATAAACAAAAATGAAGTTTGAAGCTGGAAACAGATGTTTCAATGTGTAACAAGGGCCACTTTAATCTATCCTAGGTCCCTTGGGTCTCTTTTTGAATAAATTGCCATTTGGGTACATGTCAAATGAGCTGTGATGGCCGAGTGGTTAAGGCGTTGGACTTGAATTTCAATGGGTAATACCCGCGC
This sequence comes from Gadus macrocephalus, assembly GCF_031168955.1. Taxonomy (NCBI): domain Eukaryota; kingdom Metazoa; phylum Chordata; class Actinopteri; order Gadiformes; family Gadidae; genus Gadus; species Gadus macrocephalus. The sequence continues at coordinate 1,568,829 of NC_082382.1, read as the reverse complement.
AGGTTAAAATCCTGCTCACAGCGTTGTATGTTAATATTCCGTGTTGAGTTTTGAGTTTCTTGACATGACATCTGCCCAAACTAGGTGGGTAAGAAGATGTAGTCAAAATCCGATGCTGTTATCGCCGAAAATGTTCTTATCTTGCTCACAGCTATTAACTCTAAATCAATCAAAAAATTGTCATTTATATAGGTCAAGGAAATAAAGGATGATAATGAATTTGTGGTTTCACGTGGATATACCTCTATGAAGATGTTTGAACTGATGTTTTATTCTGCGTTTGAGAACTTCTATATTTTCAACGCTTGTCATCTGCGACGATTTTTCAAATTTCCTATTGTTGTATTTGTATTGACGCTGTGATGGCCGAGAGGTTAAGGCGTTGGACTCGAAATCCAATGGGGTTTCCCCGCGCAGGTTCGAATCCTGCTCACAGCGAATCTTTTCAATGGAACCATTCAGTCCTCATTTGATTATCTCAAAGGAGAAATTTAAAGTTGTGGATTCATTCCTTTACTTGTGAACCTCCGCGATGAAGATTGTTAAAACACTTGCTATACTGGGTATGGAGGACCGTCTTTGTTCACTGCATGTAATTGGGAAACTTTTGCCAATAAAATCCGGGTTTACACCAAAAATATGAATCTGTTATGAAGCAGTGTTTAAGGCATTAGACTCGAAAGCTCAGTGGGAATAGCGAAAGCTCAAATACTTCACATATACCTGTCTGCTGAGATTTTTGACTAGATCAACCAATCGACAAGCCCTAGCGATTCTTAAAGGCCATTCCAACTTGACCAACAGATGTTCCCTTTGTTTCATTCATTAAGGTCTTATGATGAGAGAGGGGTAGTGAATTTACATCCAAAATCCAACGGTTTCGATCCGGGCCGGTGCAAATTCTACCTGGGGCATCTTATTAGAAACTAATCCGGTTATGGAAAATTTGTCTTGCAAATTTGACAAACAAAAATGAAGTTTGAAACTGGAAACAGATGTTTCAATGTGTAACAAGGGCCACTTTAATCTATCCTAGGTCCCTTGGGTCTCTTTTTGAATAAATTGCCATTTGGGTACATGTCAAATGAGCTGTGATGGCCGAGTGGTTAAGGCGTTTGACTTGAATTTCAATGGGTAATACCCGCGCAGGTTAAAATCCTGCTCACAGCGTTGTATGTTAATATTCCGTGTTGAGTTTTGAGTTTCTTGACATGACATCTGCCCAAACTAGGTGGGTAAGAAGATGTAGTCAAAATCCGATGCTGTTATCGCCGAAAATGTTCTTATCTTGCTCACAGCTATTAACTCTAAATCAATCAAAAAATTGTCATTTATATAGGTCAAGGAAATAAAGGATGATAATGAATTTGTGGTTTCACGTGGATATACCTCTATGAAGATGTTTGAACTGATGTTTTATTCTGCGTTTGAGAACTTCTATATTTTCAACGCTTGTCATCTGCGACGATTTTTCAAATTTCCTATTGTTGTATTTGTAATGACGCTGTGATGGCCGAGAGGTTAAGGTGTTGGACTCGAAATCCAATGGGGTTTCCCCGCGCAGGTTTGAATCCTGCTCACAGCGAATCTTTTCAATGGAACCATTCAGTCCTCATTTGATTATCTCAAAGGAGAAATTTAAAGTTGTGGATTCATTCCTTTGCTTGTGAACCTCCGCGATGAAGATTGTTAAAACACTTGCTATACTGGGTATGGAGGACCGTCTTTGTTCACTGCATGTAATTGGGAAACTTTTGCCAATAAAATCCGGGTTTACACCAAAAATATGAATCTGTTATGAAGCAGTGTTTAAGGCATTAGACTCGAAAGCTCAGTGGGAATAGCGAAAGCTCAAATACTTCACATATACCTGTCTGCTGAGATTTTTGACTAGATCAACCAATCGACAAGCCCTAGCGATTCTTAAAGGCCATTCCAACTTGACCAACAGATGTTCCCTTTGTTTCATTCATTAAGGTCTTATGATGAGAGAGGGGTAATGAATTTACATCCAAAATCCAACGGTTTCGATCCGGGCCGGCGCAAATTCTACCAGGGGCATCTTATTAGAAACTAATCCGGTTATGGAAAATTTGTCTTGTAAATTTGATAAACAAAAATGAAGTTTGAAGCTGGAAACAGATGTTTCAATGTGTAACAAGGGCCACTTTAATCTATCCTAGGTCCCTTGGGTCTCTTTTTGAATAAATTGCCATTTGGGTACATGTCAAATGAGCTGTGATGGCCGAGTGGTTAAGGCGTTGGACTTGAATTTCAATGGGTAATACCCGCGCAGGTTAAAATCCTGCTCACAGCGTTGTATGTTAATATTCCGTGTTGAGTTTTGAGTTTCTTGACATGACATCTGCCCAAACTAGGTGGGTAAGAAGATGTAGTCAAAATCCGATGCTGTTATCGCCGAAAATGTTCTTATCTTGCTCACAGCTATTAACTCTAAATCAATCAAAAAATTGTCATTTATATAGGTCAAGGAAATAAAGGATGATAATGAATTTGTGGTTTCACGTGGATATACCTCTATGAAGATGTTTGAACTGATGTTTTATTCTGCGTTTGAGAACTTCTATATTTTCAACGCTTGTCATCTGCGACGATTTTTCAAATTTCCTATTGTTGTATTTGTATTGACGCTGTGATGGCCGAGAGGTTAAGGCGTTGGACTCGAAATCCAATGGGGTTTCCCCGCGCAGGTTCGAATCCTGCTCACAGCGAATCTTTTCAATGGAACCATTCAGTCCTCATTTGATTATCTCAAAGGAGAAATTTAAAGTTGTGGATTCATTCCTTTACTTGTGAACCTCCGCGATGAAGATTGTTAAAACACTTGCTATACTGGGTATGGAGGACCGTCTTTGTTCACTGCATGTAATTGGGAAACTTTTGCCAATAAAATCCGGGTTTACACCAAAAATATGAATCTGTTATGAAGCAGTGTTTAAGGCATTAGACTCGAAAGCTCAGTGGGAATAGCGAAAGCTCAAATACTTCACATATACCTGTCTGCTGAGATTTTTGACTAGATCAACCAATCGACAAGCCCTAGCGATTCTTAAAGGCCATTCCAACTTGACCAACAGATGTTCCCTTTGTTTCATTCATTAAGGTCTTATGATGAGAGAGGGGTAATGAATTTACATCCAAAATCCAACGGTTTCGATCCAGGCCGGCGCAAATTCTACCAGGGGCATCTTATTAGAAACTAATCCGGTTATGGAAAATTTGTCTTGTAAATTTGATAAACAAAAATGAAGTTTGAAGCTGGAAACAGATGTTTCAATGTGTAACAAGGGCCACTTTAATCTATCCTAGGTCCCTTGGGTCTCTTTTTGAATAAATTGCCATTTGGGTACATGTCAAATGAGCTGTGATGGCCGAGTGGTTAAGGCGTTGGACTTGAATTTCAATGGGTAATACCCGCGCAGGTTAAAATCCTGCTCACAGCGTTGTATGTTAATATTCCGTGTTGAGTTTTGAGTTTCTTGACATGACATCTGCCCAAACTAGGTGGGTAAGAAGATGTAGTCAAAATCCGATGCTGTTATCGCCGAAAATGTTCTTATCTTGCTCACAGCTATTAACTCTAAATCAATCAAAAAATTGTCATTTATATAGGTCAAGGAAATAAAGGATGATAATGAATTTGTGGTTTCACGTGGATATACCTCTATGAAGATGTTTGAACTGATGTTTTATTCTGCGTTTGAGAACTTCTATATTTTCAACGCTTGTCATCTGCGACGATTTTTCAAATTTCCTATTGTTGTATTTGTATTGACGCTGTGATGGCCGAGAGGTTAAGGCGTTGGACTCGAAATCCAATGGGGTTTCCCCGCGCAGGTTCGAATCCTGCTCACAGCGAATCTTTTCAATGGAACCATTCAGTCCTCATTTGATTATCTCAAAGGAGAAATTTAAAGTTGTGGATTCATTCCTTTACTTGTGAACCTCCGCGATGAAGATTGTTAAAACACTTGCTATACTGGGTATGGAGGACCGTCTTTGTTCACTGCATGTAATTGGGAAACTTTTGCCAATAAAATCCGGGTTTACACCAAAAATATGAATCTGTTATGAAGCAGTGTTTAAGGCATTAGACTCGAAAGCTCAGTGGGAATAGCGAAAGCTCAAATACTTCACATATACCTGTCTGCTGAGATTTTTGACTAGATCAACCAATCGACAAGCCCTAGCGATTCTTAAAGGCCATTCCAACTTGACCAACAGATGTTCCCTTTGTTTCATTCATTAAGGTCTTATGATGAGAGAGGGGTAGTGAATTTACATCCAAAATCCAACGGTTTCGATCCGGGCCGGTGCAAATTCTACCTGGGGCATCTTATTAGAAACTAATCCGGTTATGGAAAATTTGTCTTGCAAATTTGACAAACAAAAATGAAGTTTGAAACTGGAAACAGATGTTTCAATGTGTAACAAGGGCCACTTTAATCTATCCTAGGTCCCTTGGGTCTCTTTTTGAATAAATTGCCATTTGGGTACATGTCAAATGAGCTGTGATGGCCGAGTGGTTAAGGCGTTTGACTTGAATTTCAATGGGTAATACCCGCGCAGGTTAAAATCCTGCTCACAGCGTTGTATGTTAATATTCCGTGTTGAGTTTTGAGTTTCTTGACATGACATCTGCCCAAACTAGGTGGGTAAGAAGATGTAGTCAAAATCCGATGCTGTTATCGCCGAAAATGTTCTTATCTTGCTCACAGCTATTAACTCTAAATCAATCAAAAAATTGTCATTTATATAGGTCAAGGAAATAAAGGATGATAATGAATTTGTGGTTTCACGTGGATATACCTCTATGAAGATGTTTGAACTGATGTTTTATTCTGCGTTTGAGAACTTCTATATTTTCAACGCTTGTCATCTGCGACGATTTTTCAAATTTCCTATTGTTGTATTTGTAATGACGCTGTGATGGCCGAGAGGTTAAGGCGTTGGACTCGAAATCCAATGGGGTTTCCCCGCGCAGGTTCGAATCCTGCTCACAGCGAATCTTTTCAATGGAACCATTCAGTCCTCATTTGATTATCTCAAAGGAGAAATTTAAAGTTGTGGATTCATTCCTTTGCTTGTGAACCTCCGCGATGAAGATTGTTAAAACACTTGCTATACTGGGTATGGAGGACCGTCTTTGTTCACTGCATGTAATTGGGAAACTTTTGCCAATAAAATCCGGGTTTACACCAAAAATATGAATCTGTTATGAAGCAGTGTTTAAGGCATTAGACTCGAAAGCTCAGTGGGAATAGCGAAAGCTCAAATACTTCACATATACCTGTCTGCTGAGATTTTTGACTAGATCAACCAATCGACAAGCCCTAGCGATTCTTAAAGGCCATTCCAACTTGACCAACAGATGTTCCCTTTGTTTCATTCATTAAGGTCTTATGATGAGAGAGGGGTAATGAATTTACATCCAAAATCCAACGGTTTCGATCCGGGCCGGCGCAAATTCTACCAGGGGCATCTTATTAGAAACTAATCCGGTTATGGAAAATTTGTCTTGTAAATTTGATAAACAAAAATGAAGTTTGAAGCTGGAAACAGATGTTTCAATGTGTAACAAGGGCCACTTTAATCTATCCTAGGTCCCTTGGGTCTCTTTTTGAATAAATTGCCATTTGGGTACATGTCAAATGAGCTGTGATGGCCGAGTGGTTAAGGCGTTGGACTTGAATTTCAATGGGTAATACCCGCGCAGGTTAAAATCCTGCTCACAGCGTTGTATGTTAATATTCCGTGTTGAGTTTTGAGTTTCTTGACATGACATCTGCCCAAACTAGGTGGGTAAGAAGATGTAGTCAAAATCCGATGCTGTTATCGCCGAAAATGTTCTTATCTTGCTCACAGCTATTAACTCTAAATCAATCAAAAAATTGTCATTTATATAGGTCAAGGAAATAAAGGATGATAATGAATTTGTGGTTTCACGTGGATATACCTCTATGAAGATGTTTGAACTGATGTTTTATTCTGCGTTTGAGAACTTCTATATTTTCAACGCTTGTCATCTGCGACGATTTTTCAAATTTCCCATCTGTGTTAATAAATTGCCGCTGGGATGGCCGAGAGGTTAAGGCGTTGGACTCGAAATCCAATGGGGTTTCCCCGTGCAGGTTCGAATCCTGCTCACAGCGAATCTTTACAATGGAACCATGCAGTCCTCATTTGATTATCTCAAAGGAGAAATTTAAAGTTGTGGATTCATTCCTTTACTTGTGAACCTCCGCGATGAAGATTGTTAAAACACTTGCTATACTGGGTATGGAGGACCGTCTTTGTTCACTGCATGTAATTGGGAAACTTTTGCCAATAAAATCTGGGTTTACACCAAAAATATGAATCTGTTATGAAGCAGTGTTTAAGGCATTAGACTCGAAAGCTCAGTGGGAATAGCGAAAGCTCAAATACTTCACATATACCTGTCTGCTGAGATTTTTGACTAGATCAACCAATCGACAAGCCCTAGCGATTCTTAAAGGCCATTCCAACTTGACCAACAGATGTTCCCTTTGTTTCATTCATTAAGGTCTTATGATGAGAGAGGGGTAGTGAATTTACATCCAAAATCCAACGGTTTCGATCCGGGCCGGCGCAAATTCTACCTGGGGCATCTTATTAGAAACTAATCCGGTTATGGAAAATTTGTCTTGTCAATTTGACAAACAAAAATGAAGTTTGAAACTGGAAACAGATGTTTCAATGTGTAACAAGGGCCACTTTAATCTATCCTAGGTCCCCTGGGACTCTTTTTGAATAAATTGCCATTTGGGTACATGTCAATTGAGCTGTGATGGCCGAGTGGTTAAGGCGTTGGACTTGAAATCCAATGGGTGTTACCCGCGTAGGTTCAAATCCTGCTCACAGCGTTGTATGTTAATATTGTGTGTGGAGTTTTGAGTGTCTTGACATGACATCTGCCCAAACTAGGTGGGTAAGAAGATGAAGTCGAAATCCAATGCTGTTATCGCTGAAAATGGTCATGTCTTGCACTCAGCTGTCAACTCTAAATTTCATTTAATTAGGTCAAGGAAAGAACGGATGATAATTAATTTGTGGTTTCAATTTGATATACCTCTATGAAGATGTTTGAACTGATGTTTTATTCTGTGTTCAAGAACTTCTATATTTTCAACGCTTGTCATCTGGGACGTTTTTTCAAATTTCCCATCGGTAATCATAAATTGCCGCTGTGATGGCCGAGAGGTTAAGGCGTTGGACTCGAAATCCAATGGGGTTTCCCCGCGCAGGTTCAAATCCTGCTCATAGCGACACATTTCAATGGAACCATTCCGTCCTCATTTGATTATCTCAAAGGAGTAATTTAAAGTTGTGGATTCATTCCTTTACTTTTGAACCTCCACTATGATGATTGTTAAAACACTTGTTATACTGGGTATGGAGGACCGTCTTTGTTCAATGCATGGAATTGGGAAACTTTTGCCAATAAAATCCGGGTTTACACCAAAAATATGAATCTGTTATGAAGCAGTGTTTAAGGCATTAGACTCGAAAGCTCAGTGGGAATAGGGAAAGCTCAAATACTTCACATATACCTGTCTGCTGAGATTTTTGACTAGATCAACCAATCGACAAGCCCTAGCGATTCTTAAAGGCCATTCCAACTTGACCGACAGATGTTCCCTTTGTTTCATTCATAAAGGTCTTATGATGAGAGAGGGGTAATGAATTTACATCCAAAATCCAACGGTTTCGATCCGGGCCGGCGCAAATTCTACCAGGGGCATCTTATTAGAAACTAATCCGGTTATGGAAAATTTGTCTTGTAAATTTGATAAACAAAAATGAAGTTTGAAGCTGGAAACAGATGTTTCAATGTGTAACAAGGGCCACTTTAATCTATCCTAGGTCCCTTGGGTCTCTTTTTGAATAAATTGCCATTTGGGTACATGTCAAATGCGCTGTGATGGCCGAGTGGTTAAGGCGTTGGACTTGAATTTCAATGGGTAATACCCGCGCAGGTTAAAATCCTGCTCACAGCGTTGTATGTTAATATTCCGTGTTGAGTTTTGAGTTTCTTGACATGACATCTGCCCAAACTAGGTGGGTAAGAAGATGTAGTCAAAATCCGATGCTGTTATCGCCGAAAATGTTCTTATCTTGCTCACAGCTATTAACTCTAAATCAATCAAAAAATTGTCATTTAATTAGGTCAAGGAAAGAACGGATGATAATTAATTTGTGGTTTCAATTTGATATACCTCTATGAAGATGTTTGAACTGATGTTTTATTCTGTGTTCAAGAACTTCTATATTTTCAACGCTTGTCATCTGGGACGTTTTTTCAAATTTCCCATCGGTATTCAAAAATTGCCGCTGTGATGGCCGAGAGGTTAAGGCGTTGGACTCGAAATCCAATGGGGTTTCCCCGCGCAGGTTTGAATCCTGCTCACAGCGAATCTTTTCAATGGAACCATTCAGTCCTCATTTGATTATCTCAAAGGAGAAATTTAAAGTTGTGGATTCATTCCTTTGCTTGTGAACCTCCGCGATGAAGATTGTTAAAACACTTGCTATACTGGGTATGGAGGACCGTCTTTGTTCACTGCATGTAATTGGGAAACTTTTGCCAATAAAATCCGGGTTTACACCAAAAATATGAATCTGTTATGAAGCAGTGTTTAAGGCATTAGACTCGAAAGCTCAGTGGGAATAGCGAAAGCTCAAATACTTCACATATACCTGTCTGCTGAGATTTTTGACTAGATCAACCAATCGACAAGCCCTAGCGATTCTTAAAGGCCATTCCAACTTGACCAACAGATGTTCCCTTTGTTTCATTCATTAAGGTCTTATGATGAGAGAGGGGTAATGAATTTACATCCAAAATCCAACGGTTTCGATCCGGGCCGGCGCAAATTCTACCAGGGGCATCTTATTAGAAACTAATCCGGTTATGGAAAATTTGTCTTGTAAATTTGATAAACAAAAATGAAGTTTGAAGCTGGAAACAGATGTTTCAATGTGTAACAAGGGCCACTTTAATCTATCCTAGGTCCCTTGGGTCTCTTTTTGAATAAATTGCCATTTGGGTACATGTCAAATGAGCTGTGATGGCCGAGTGGTTAAGGCGTTTGACTTGAATTTCAATGGGTAATACCCGCGCAGGTTAAAATCCTGCTCACAGCGTTGTATGTTAATATTCCGTGTTGAGTTTTGAGTTTCTTGACATGACATCTGCCCAAACTAGGTGGGTAAGAAGATGTAGTCAAAATCCGATGCTGTTATCGCCGAAAATGTTCTTATCTTGCTCACAGCTATTAACTCTAAATCAATCAAAAAATTGTCATTTATATAGGTCAAGGAAATAAAGGATGATAATGAATTTGTGGTTTCACGTGGATATACCTCTATGAAGATGTTTGAACTGATGTTTTATTCTGCGTTTGAGAACTTCTATATTTTCAACGCTTGTCATCTGCGACGATTTTTCAAATTTCCTATTGTTGTATTTGTAATGACGCTGTGATGGCCGAGAGGTTAAGGCGTTGGACTCGAAATCCAATGGGGTTTCCCCGCGCAGGTTCGAATCCTGCTCACAGCGAATCTTTTCAATGGAACCATTCAGTCCTCATTTGATTATCTCAAAGGAGAAATTTAAAGTTGTGGATTCATTCCTTTGCTTGTGAACCTCCGCGATGAAGATTGTTAAAACACTTGCTATACTGGGTATGGAGGACCGTCTTTGTTCACTGCATGTAATTGGGAAACTTTTGCCAATAAAATCCGGGTTTACACCAAAAATATGAATCTGTTATGAAGCAGTGTTTAAGGCATTAGACTCGAAAGCTCAGTGGGAATAGCGAAAGCTCAAATACTTCACATATACCTGTCTGCTGAGATTTTTGACTAGATCAACCAATCGACAAGCCCTAGCGATTCTTAAAGGCCATTCCAACTTGACCAACAGATGTTCCCTTTGTTTCATTCATTAAGGTCTTATGATGAGAGAGGGGTAATGAATTTACATCCAAAATCCAACGGTTTCGATCCGGGCCGGCGCAAATTCTACCAGGGGCATCTTATTAGAAACTAATCCGGTTATGGAAAATTTGTCTTGTAAATTTGATAAACAAAAATGAAGTTTGAAGCTGGAAACAGATGTTTCAATGTGTAACAAGGGCCACTTTAATCTATCCTAGGTCCCTTGGGTCTCTTTTTGAATAAATTGCCATTTGGGTACATGTCAAATGAGCTGTGATGGCCGAGTGGTTAAGGCGTTGGACTTGAATTTCAATGGGTAATACCCGCGCAGGTTAAAATCCTGCTCACAGCGTTGTATGTTAATATTCCGTGTTGAGTTTTGAGTTTCTTGACATGACATCTGCCCAAACTAGGTGGGTAAGAAGATGTAGTCAAAATCCGATGCTGTTATCGCCGAAAATGTTCTTATCTTGCTCACAGCTATTAACTCTAAATCAATCAAAAAATTGTCATTTATATAGGTCAAGGAAATAAAGGATGATAATGAATTTGTGGTTTCACGTGGATATACCTCTATGAAGATGTTTGAACTGATGTTTTATTCTGCGTTTGAGAACTTCTATATTTTCAACGCTTGTCATCTGCGACGATTTTTCAAATTTCCTATTGTTGTATTTGTAATGACGCTGTGATGGCCGAGAGGTTAAGGCGTTGGACTCGAAATCCAATGGGGTTTCCCCGCGCAGGTTCGAATCCTGCTCACAGCGAATCTTTTCAATGGAACCATTCAGTCCTCATTTGATTATCTCAAAGGAGAAATTTAAAGTTGTGGATTCATTCCTTTGCTTGTGAACCTCCGCGATGAAGATTGTTAAAACACTTGCTATACTGGGTATGGAGGACCGTCTTTGTTCACTGCATGTAATTGGGAAACTTTTGCCAATAAAATCCGGGTTTACACCAAAAATATGAATCTGTTATGAAGCAGTGTTTAAGGCATTAGACTCGAAAGCTCAGTGGGAATAGCGAAAGCTCAAATACTTCACATATACCTGTCTGCTGAGATTTTTGACTAGATCAACCAATCGACAAGCCCTAGCGATTCTTAAAGGCCATTCCAACTTGACCAACAGATGTTCCCTTTGTTTCATTCATTAAGGTCTTATGATGAGAGAGGGGTAATGAATTTACATCCAAAATCCAACGGTTTCGATCCGGGCCGGCGCAAATTCTACCAGGGGCATCTTATTAGAAACTAATCCGGTTATGGAAAATTTGTCTTGTAAATTTGATAAACAAAAATGAAGTTTGAAGCTGGAAACAGATGTTTCAATGTGTAACAAGGGCCACTTTAATCTATCCTAGGTCCCTTGGGTCTCTTTTTGAATAAATTGCCATTTGGGTACATGTCAAATGAGCTGTGATGGCCGAGTGGTTAAGGCGTTGGACTTGAATTTCAATGGGTAATACCCGCGCAGGTTAAAATCCTGCTCACAGCGTTGTATGTTAATATTCCGTGTTGAGTTTTGAGTTTCTTGACATGACATCTGCCCAAACTAGGTGGGTAAGAAGATGTAGTCAAAATCCGATGCTGTTATCGCCGAAAATGTTCTTATCTTGCTCACAGCTATTAACTCTAAATCAATCAAAAAATTGTCATTTATATAGGTCAAGGAAATAAAGGATGATAATGAATTTGTGGTTTCACGTGGATATACCTCTATGAAGATGTTTGAACTGATGTTTTATTCTGCGTTTGAGAACTTCTATATTTTCAACGCTTGTCATCTGCGACGATTTTTCAAATTTCCTATTGTTGTATTTGTATTGACGCTGTGATGGCCGAGAGGTTAAGGCGTTGGACTCGAAATCCAATGGGGTTTCCCCGCGCAGGTTCGAATCCTGCTCACAGCGAATCTTTTCAATGGAACCATTCAGTCCTCATTTGATTATCTCAAAGGAGAAATTTAAAGTTGTGGATTCATTCCTTTACTTGTGAACCTCCGCGATGAAGATTGTTAAAACACTTGCTATACTGGGTATGGAGGACCGTCTTTGTTCACTGCATGTAATTGGGAAACTTTTGCCAATAAAATCCGGGTTTACACCAAAAATATGAATCTGTTATGAAGCAGTGTTTAAGGCATTAGACTCGAAAGCTCAGTGGGAATAGCGAAAGCTCAAATACTTCACATATACCTGTCTGCTGAGATTTTTGACTAGATCAACCAATCGACAAGCCCTAGCGATTCTTAAAGGCCATTCCAACTTGACCAACAGATGTTCCCTTTGTTTCATTCATTAAGGTCTTATGATGAGAGAGGGGTAATGAATTTACATCCAAAATCCAACGGTTTCGATCCAGGCCGGCGCAAATTCTACCAGGGGCATCTTATTAGAAACTAATCCGGTTATGGAAAATTTGTCTTGTAAATTTGATAAACAAAAATGAAGTTTGAAGCTGGAAACAGATGTTTCAATGTGTAACAAGGGCCACTTTAATCTATCCTAGGTCCCTTGGGTCTCTTTTTGAATAAATTGCCATTTGGGTACATGTCAAATGAGCTGTGATGGCCGAGTGGTTAAGGCGTTGGACTTGAATTTCAATGGGTAATACCCGCGCAGGTTAAAATCCTGCTCACAGCGTTGTATGTTAATATTCCGTGTTGAGTTTTGAGTTTCTTGACATGACATCTGCCCAAACTAGGTGGGTAAGAAGATGTAGTCAAAATCCGATGCTGTTATCGCCGAAAATGTTCTTATCTTGCTCACAGCTATTAACTCTAAATCAATCAAAAAATTGTCATTTATATAGGTCAAGGAAATAAAGGATGATAATGAATTTGTGGTTTCACGTGGATATACCTCTATGAAGATGTTTGAACTGATGTTTTATTCTGCGTTTGAGAACTTCTATATTTTCAACGCTTGTCATCTGCGACGATTTTTCAAATTTCCTATTGTTGTATTTGTATTGACGCTGTGATGGCCGAGAGGTTAAGGCGTTGGACTCGAAATCCAATGGGGTATCCCCGCGCAGGTTCGAATCCTGCTCACAGCGAATCTTTTCAATGGAACCATTCAGTCCTCATTTGATTATCTCAAAGGAGAAATTTAAAGTTGTGGATTCATTCCTTTACTTGTGAACCTCCGCGATGAAGATTGTTAAAACACTTGCTATACTGGGTATGGAGGACCGTCTTTGTTCACTGCATGTAATTGGGAAACTTTTGCCAATAAAATCCGGGTTTACACCAAAAATATGAATCTGTTATGAAGCAGTGTTTAAGGCATTAGACTCGAAAGCTCAGTGGGAATAGCGAAAGCTCAAATACTTCACATATACCTGTCTGCTGAGATTTTTGACTAGATCAACCAATCGACAAGCCCTAGCGATTCTTAAAGGCCATTCCAACTTGACCAACAGATGTTCCCTTTGTTTCATTCATTAAGGTCTTATGATGAGAGAGGGGTAGTGAATTTACATCCAAAATCCAACGGTTTCGATCCGGGCCGGTGCAAATTCTACCTGGGGCATCTTATTAGAAACTAATCCGGTTATGGAAAATTTGTCTTGCAAATTTGACAAACAAAAATGAAGTTTGAAACTGGAAACAGATGTTTCAATGTGTAACAAGGGCCACTTTAATCTATCCTAGGTCCCTTGGGTCTCTTTTTGAATAAATTGCCATTTGGGTACATGTCAAATGAGCTGTGATGGCCGAGTGGTTAAGGCGTTTGACTTGAATTTCAATGGGTAATACCCGCGCAGGTTAAAATCCTGCTCACAGCGTTGTATGTTAATATTCCGTGTTGAGTTTTGAGTTTCTTGACATGACATCTGCCCAAACTAGGTGGGTAAGAAGATGTAGTCAAAATCCGATGCTGTTATCGCCGAAAATGTTCTTATCTTGCTCACAGCTATTAACTCTAAATCAATCAAAAAATTGTCATTTATATAGGTCAAGGAAATAAAGGATGATAATGAATTTGTGGTTTCACGTGGATATACCTCTATGAAGATGTTTGAACTGATGTTTTATTCTGCGTTTGAGAACTTCTATATTTTCAACGCTTGTCATCTGCGACGATTTTTCAAATTTCCTATTGTTGTATTTGTAATGACGCTGTGATGGCCGAGAGGTTAAGGCGTTGGACTCGAAATCCAATGGGGTTTCCCCGCGCAGGTTCGAATCCTGCTCACAGCGAATCTTTTCAATGGAACCATTCAGTCCTCATTTGATTATCTCAAAGGAGAAATTTAAAGTTGTGGATTCATTCCTTTGCTTGTGAACCTCCGCGATGAAGATTGTTAAAACACTTGCTATACTGGGTATGGAGGACCGTCTTTGTTCACTGCATGTAATTGGGAAACTTTTGCCAATAAAATCCGGGTTTACACCAAAAATATGAATCTGTTATGAAGCAGTGTTTAAGGCATTAGACTCGAAAGCTCAGTGGGAATAGCGAAAGCTCAAATACTTCACATATACCTGTCTGCTGAGATTTTTGACTAGATCAACCAATCGACAAGCCCTAGCGATTCTTAAAGGCCATTCCAACTTGACCAACAGATGTTCCCTTTGTTTCATTCATTAAGGTCTTATGATGAGAGAGGGGTAATGAATTTACATCCAAAATCCAACGGTTTCGATCCGGGCCGGCGCAAATTCTACCAGGGGCATCTTATTAGAAACTAATCCGGTTATGGAAAATTTGTCTTGTAAATTTGATAAACAAAAATGAAGTTTGAAGCTGGAAACAGATGTTTCAATGTGTAACAAGGGCCACTTTAATCTATCCTAGGTCCCTTGGGTCTCTTTTTGAATAAATTGCCATTTGGGTACATGTCAAATGAGCTGTGATGGCCGAGTGGTTAAGGCGTTGGACTTGAATTTCAATGGGTAATACCCGCGCAGGTTAAAATCCTGCTCACAGCGTTGTATGTTAATATTCCGTGTTGAGTTTTGAGTTTCTTGACATGACATCTGCCCAAACTAGGTGGGTAAGAAGATGTAGTCAAAATCCGATGCTGTTATCGCCGAAAATGTTCTTATCTTGCTCACAGCTATTAACTCTAAATCAATCAAAAAATTGTCATTTATATAGGTCAAGGAAATAAAGGATGATAATGAATTTGTGGTTTCACGTGGATATACCTCTATGAAGATGTTTGAACTGATGTTTTATTCTGCGTTTGAGAACTTCTATATTTTCAACGCTTGTCATCTGCGACGATTTTTCAAATTTCCTATTGTTGTATTTGTAATGACGCTGTGATGGCCGAGAGGTTAAGGCGTTGGACTCGAAATCCAATGGGGTTTCCCCGCGCAGGTTCGAATCCTGCTCACAGCGAATCTTTTCAATGGAACCATTCAGTCCTCATTTGATTATCTCAAAGGAGAAATTTAAAGTTGTGGATTCATTCCTTTGCTTGTGAACCTCCGCGATGAAGATTGTTAAAACACTTGCTATACTGGGTATGGAGGACCGTCTTTGTTCACTGCATGTAATTGGGAAACTTTTGCCAATAAAATCCGGGTTTACACCAAAAATATGAATCTGTTATGAAGCAGTGTTTAAGGCATTAGACTCGAAAGCTCAGTGGGAATAGCGAAAGCTCAAATACTTCACATATACCTGTCTGCTGAGATTTTTGACTAGATCAACCAATCGACAAGCCCTAGCGATTCTTAAAGGCCATTCCAACTTGACCAACAGATGTTCCCTTTGTTTCATTCATTAAGGTCTTATGATGAGAGAGGGGTAATGAATTTACATCCAAAATCCAACGGTTTCGATCCGGGCCGGCGCAAATTCTACCAGGGGCATCTTATTAGAAACTAATCCGGTTATGGAAAATTTGTCTTGTAAATTTGATAAACAAAAATGAAGTTTGAAGCTGGAAACAGATGTTTCAATGTGTAACAAGGGCCACTTTAATCTATCCTAGGTCCCTTGGGTCTCTTTTTGAATAAATTGCCATTTGGGTACATGTCAAATGAGCTGTGATGGCCGAGTGGTTAAGGCGTTGGACTTGAATTTCAATGGGTAATACCCGCGCAGGTTAAAATCCTGCTCACAGCGTTGTATGTTAATATTCCGTGTTGAGTTTTGAGTTTCTTGACATGACATCTGCCCAAACTAGGTGGGTAAGAAGATGTAGTCAAAATCCGATGCTGTTATCGCCGAAAATGTTCTTATCTTGCTCACAGCTATTAACTCTAAATCAATCAAAAAATTGTCATTTATATAGGTCAAGGAAATAAAGGATGATAATGAATTTGTGGTTTCACGTGGATATACCTCTATGAAGATGTTTGAACTGATGTTTTATTCTGCGTTTGAGAACTTCTATATTTTCAACGCTTGTCATCTGCGACGATTTTTCAAATTTCCTATTGTTGTATTTGTATTGACGCTGTGATGGCCGAGAGGTTAAGGCGTTGGACTCGAAATCCAATGGGGTTTCCCCGCGCAGGTTCGAATCCTGCTCACAGCGAATCTTTTCAATGGAACCATTCAGTCCTCATTTGATTATCTCAAAGGAGAAATTTAAAGTTGTGGATTCATTCCTTTACTTGTGAACCTCCGCGATGAAGATTGTTAAAACACTTGCTATACTGGGTATGGAGGACCGTCTTTGTTCACTGCATGTAATTGGGAAACTTTTGCCAATAAAATCCGGGTTTACACCAAAAATATGAATCTGTTATGAAGCAGTGTTTAAGGCATTAGACTCGAAAGCTCAGTGGGAATAGCGAAAGCTCAAATACTTCACATATACCTGTCTGCTGAGATTTTTGACTAGATCAACCAATCGACAAGCCCTAGCGATTCTTAAAGGCCATTCCAACTTGACCAACAGATGTTCCCTTTGTTTCATTCATTAAGGTCTTATGATGAGAGAGGGGTAGTGAATTTACATCCAAAATCCAACGGTTTCGATCCGGGCCGGTGCAAATTCTACCTGGGGCATCTTATTAGAAACTAATCCGGTTATGGAAAATTTGTCTTGCAAATTTGATAAACAAAAATGAAGTTTGAAACTGGAAACAGATGTTTCAATGTGTAACAAGGGCCACTTTAATCTATCCTAGGTCCCTTGGGTCTCTTTTTGAATAAATTGCAATTTGGGTACATGTCAAATGAGCTGTGATGGCCGAGTGGTTAAGGCGTTTGACTTGAATTTCAATGGGTAATACCCGCGCAGGTTAAAATCCTGCTCACAGCGTTGTATGTTAATATTCCGTGTTGAGTTTTGAGTTTCTTGACATGACATCTGCCCAAACTAGGTGGGTAAGAAGATGTAGTCAAAATCCGATGCTGTTATCGCCGAAAATGTTCTTATCTTGCTCACAGCTATTAACTCTAAATCAATCAAAAAATTGTCATTTATATAGGTCAAGGAAATAAAGGATGATAATGAATTTGTGGTTTCACGTGGATATACCTCTATGAAGATGTTTGAACTGATGTTTTATTCTGCGTTTGAGAACTTCTATATTTTCAACGCTTGTCATCTGCGACGATTTTTCAAATTTCCTATTGTTGTATTTGTAATGACGCTGTGATGGCCGAGAGGTTAAGGTGTTGGACTCGAAATCCAATGGGGTTTCCCCGCGCAGGTTTGAATCCTGCTCACAGCGAATCTTTTCAATGGAACCATTCAGTCCTCATTTGATTATCTCAAAGGAGAAATTTAAAGTTGTGGATTCATTCCTTTGCTTGTGAACCTCCGCGATGAAGATTGTTAAAACACTTGCTATACTGGGTATGGAGGACCGTCTTTGTTCACTGCATGTAATTGGGAAACTTTTGCCAATAAAATCCGGGTTTACACCAAAAATATGAATCTGTTATGAAGCAGTGTTTAAGGCATTAGACTCGAAAGCTCAGTGGGAATAGCGAAAGCTCAAATACTTCACATATACCTGTCTGCTGAGATTTTTGACTAGATCAACCAATCGACAAGCCCTAGCGATTCTTAAAGGCCATTCCAACTTGACCAACAGATGTTCCCTTTGTTTCATTCATTAAGGTCTTATGATGAGAGAGGGGTAATGAATTTACATCCAAAATCCAACGGTTTCGATCCGGGCCGGCGCAAATTCTACCAGGGGCATCTTATTAGAAACTAATCCGGTTATGGAAAATTTGTCTTGTAAATTTGATAAACAAAAATGAAGTTTGAAGCTGGAAACAGATGTTTCAATGTGTAACAAGGGCCACTTTAATCTATCCTAGGTCCCTTGGGTCTCTTTTTGAATAAATTGCCATTTGGGTACATGTCAAATGAGCTGTGATGGCCGAGTGGTTAAGGCGTTGGACTTGAATTTCAATGGGTAATACCCGCGCAGGTTAAAATCCTGCTCACAGCGTTGTATGTTAATATTCCGTGTTGAGTTTTGAGTTTCTTGACATGACATCTGCCCAAACTAGGTGGGTAAGAAGATGTAGTCAAAATCCGATGCTGTTATCGCCGAAAATGTTCTTATCTTGCTCACAGCTATTAACTCTAAATCAATCAAAAAATTGTCATTTATATAGGTCAAGGAAATAAAGGATGATAATGAATTTGTGGTTTCACGTGGATATACCTCTATGAAGATGTTTGAACTGATGTTTTATTCTGCGTTTGAGAACTTCTATATTTTCAACGCTTGTCATCTGCGACGATTTTTCAAATTTCCTATTGTTGTATGTGTATTGACGCTGTGATGGCCGAGAGGTTAAGGCGTTGGACTCGAAATCCAATGGGGTTTCCCCGCGCAGGTTCGAATCCTGCTCACAGCGAATCTATTCAATGGAACCATTCAGTCCTCATTTGATTATCTCAAAGGAGAAATTTAAAGTTGTGGATTCATTCCTTTACTTGTGAACCTCCGCGATGAAGATTGTTAAAACACTTGCTATACTGGGTATGAAGGACCGTCTTTGTTCACTGCATGTAATTGGGAAACTTTTGCCAATAAAATCCGGGTTTACACCAAAAATATGAATCTGTTATGAAGCAGTGTTTAAGGCATTAGACTCGAAAGCTCAGTGGGAATAGCGAAAGCTCAAATACTTCACATATACCTGTCTGCTGAGATTTTTGACTAGATCAACCAATCGACAAGCCCTAGCGATTCTTAAAGGCCATTCCAACTTGACCAACAGATGTTCCCTTTGTTTCATTCATTAAGGTCTTATGATGAGAGAGGGGTAGTGAATTTACATCCAAAATCCACCTGGGGATTTTGGGCATCTTATTAGAAACTAATCCGGCTATGGAAAATTTGTCTTGCAAATTTGACAAACAAAAATGAAGTTTGAAACTGGAAACAGATGTTTCAATGTGTAACAAGGGACACTTTAATGTATCCTAGGTCCCCTGGGACTCTTTTTGAATAAATTGCCATTTGGGTACATGTCAATTGAGCTGTGATGGCCGAGTGGTTAAGGCGTTGGACTTGAATTTCAATGGGTAATACCCGCGCAGGTTAAAATCCTGCTCACAGCGTTGTATGTTAATATTCCGTGTTGAGTTTTGAGTTTCTTGACATGACATCTGCCCAAACTAGGTGGGTAAGAAGATGTAGTCAAAATCCGATGCTGTTATCGCCGAAAATGTTCTTATCTTGCTCACAGCTATTAACTCTAAATCAATCAAAAAATTGTCATTTATATAGGTCAAGGAAATAAAGGATGATAATGAATTTGTGGTTTCACGTGGATATACCTCTATGAAGATGTTTGAACTGATGTTTTATTCTGCGTTTGAGAACTTCTATATTTTCAACGCTTGTCATCTGCGACGATTTTTCAAATTTCCTATTGTTGTATGTGTATTGACGCTGTGATGGCCGAGAGGTTAAGGCGTTGGACTCGAAATCCAATGGGGTATCCCCGCGCAGGTTCGAATCCTGCTCACAGCGATTCTTTTCAATGGAACCATGCAGTCCTCATTTGATTATCTCAAAGGAGAAATTTAAAGTTGTGGATTCATTCCTTTACTTGTGAACCTCCGCGATGAAGATTGTTAAAACACTTGCTATACTGGGTATGGAGGACCGTCTTTATTCACTGCATGGAATTGGGAAACTTTTGCCAATAAAATCCGGGTTTACACCAAAAATATGAATCTGTTATGAAGCAGTGTTTAAGGCATTAGACTCGAAAGCTCAGTGGGAATAGCGAAAGCTCAAATACTTCACATATACCTGTCTGCTGAGATTTTTGACTAGATCAACCAATCGACAAGCCCTAGCGATTCTTAAAGGCCATTCCAACTTGACCAACAGATGTTCCCTTTGTTTCATTCATTAAGGTCTTATGATGAGAGAGGGGTAGTGAATTTACATCCAAAATCCAACGGTTTCGATCCGGGCCGGCGCAAATTCTACCTGGGGCATCTTATTAGAAACTAATCCGGTTATGGAAAATTTGTCTTGTCAATTTGACAAACAAAAATGAAGTTTGAAACTGGAAACAGATGTTTCAATGTGTAACAAGGGCCACTTTAATCTATCCTACGTCCCCTGGGACTCTTTTTGAATAAATTGCCATTTGGGTACATGTCAAATGAGCTGTGATGGCCGAGTGGTTAAGGCGTTGGACTTGAATTTCAATGGGTAATACCCGCGCAGGTTAAAATCCTGCTCACAGCGTTGTATGTTAATATTCCGTGTTGAGTTTTGAGTTTCTTGACATGACATCTGCCCAAACTAGGTGGGTAAGAAGATGTAGTCAAAATCCGATGCTGTTATCGCCGAAAATGTTCTTATCTTGCTCACAGCTATTAACTCTAAATCAATCAAAAAATTGTCATTTATATAGGTCAAGGAAATAAAGGATGATAATGAATTTGTGGTTTCACGTGGATATACCTCTATGAAGATGTTTGAACTGATGTTTTATTCTGCGTTTGAGAACTTCTATATTTTCAACGCTTGTCATCTGCGACGATTTTTCAAATTTCCTATTGTTGTATGTGTATTGACGCTGTGATGGCCGAGAGGTTAAGGCGTTGGACTCGAAATCCAATGGGGTTTCCCCGCGCAGGTTCGAATCCTGCTCACAGCGAATCTTTTCAATGGAACCATTCAGTCCTCATTTGATTATCTCAAAGGAGAAATTTAAAGTTGTGGATTCATTCCTTTACTTGTGAACCTCCGCGATGAAGATTGTTAAAACACTTGCTATACTGGGTATGAAGGACCGTCTTTGTTCACTGCATGTAATTGGGAAACTTTTGCCAATAAAATCCGGGTTTACACCAAAAATATGAATCTGTTATGAAGCAGTGTTTAAGGCATTAGACTCGAAAGCTCAGTGGGAATAGCGAAAGCTCAAATACTTCACATATACCTGTCTGCTGAGATTTTTGACTAGATCAACCAATCGACAAGCCCTAGCGATTCTTAAAGGCCATTCCAACTTGACCAACAGATGTTCCCTTTGTTTCATTCATTAAGGTCTTATGATGAGAGAGGGGTAGTGAATTTACATCCAAAATCCACCTGGGGATTTTGGGCATCTTATTAGAAACTAATCCGGCTATGGAAAATTTGTCTTGCAAATTTGACAAACAAAAATGAAGTTTGAAACTGGAAACAGATGTTTCAATGTGTAACAAGGGACACTTTAATGTATCCTAGGTCCCCTGGGACTCTTTTTGAATAAATTGCCATTTGGGTACATGTCAATTGAGCTGTGATGGCCGAGTGGTTAAGGCGTTGGACTTGAATTTCAATGGGTAATACCCGCGCAGGTTAAAATCCTGCTCACAGCGTTGTATGTTAATATTCCGTGTTGAGTTTTGAGTTTCTTGACATGACATCTGCCCAAACTAGGTGGGTAAGAAGATGTAGTCAAAATCCGATGCTGTTATCGCCGAAAATGTTCTTATCTTGCTCACAGCTATTAACTCTAAATCAATCAAAAAATTGTCATTTATATAGGTCAAGGAAATAAAGGATGATAATGAATTTGTGGTTTCACGTGGATATACCTCTATGAAGATGTTTGAACTGATGTTTTATTCTGCGTTTGAGAACTTCTATATTTTCAACGCTTGTCATCTGCGACGATTTTTCAAATTTCCTATTGTTGTATGTGTATTGACGCTGTGATGGCCGAGAGGTTAAGGCGTTGGACTCGAAATCCAATGGGGTTTCCCCGCGCAGGTTCGAATCCTGCTCACAGCGAATCTTTTCAATGGAACCATTCAGTCCTCATTTGATTATCTCAAAGGAGAAATTTAAAGTTGTGGATTCATTCCTTTACTTGTGAACCTCCGCGATGAAGATTGTTAAAACACTTGCTATACTGGGTATGAAGGACCGTCTTTGTTCACTGCATGTAATTGGGAAACTTTTGCCAATAAAATCCGGGTTTACACCAAAAATATGAATCTGTTATGAAGCAGTGTTTAAGGCATTAGACTCGAAAGCTCAGTGGGAATAGCGAAAGCTCAAATACTTCACATATACCTGTCTGCTGAGATTTTTGACTAGATCAACCAATCGACAAGCCCTAGCGATTCTTAAAGGCCATTCCAACTTGACCAACAGATGTTCCCTTTGTTTCATTCATTAAGGTCTTATGATGAGAGAGGGGTAGTGAATTTACATCCAAAATCCAACGGTTTCGATCCGGGCCGGCGCAAATTCTACCTGGGGCATCTTATTAGAAACTAATCCGGTTATGGAAAATTTGTCTTGCAAATTTGACAAACAAAAATGAAGTTTGAAACTGGAAACAGATGTTTCAATGTGTAACAAGGGCCACATTAATCTATCCTAGGTCCCTTGGGTCTCTTTTTGAATAAATTGCCATTTGGGTACATGTCAAATGAGCTGTGATGGCCGAGTGGTTAAGGCGTTGGACTTGAATTTCAATGGGTAATACCCGCGCAGGTTAAAATCCTGCTCACAGCGTTGTATGTTAATATTCCGTGTTGAGTTTTGAGTTTCTTGACATGACATCTGCCCAAACTAGGTGGGTAAGAAGATGTAGTCAAAATCCGATGCTGTTATCGCCGAAAATGTTCTTATCTTGCTCACAGCTATTAACTCTAAATCAATCAAAAAATTGTCATTTATATAGGTCAAGGAAATAAAGGATGATAATGAATTTGTGGTTTCACGTGGATATACCTCTATGAAGATGTTTGAACTGATGTTTTATTCTGCGTTTGAGAACTTCTATATTTTCAACGCTTGTCATCTGCGACGATTTTTCAAATTTCCTATTGTTGTATGTGTATTGACGCTGTGATGGCCGAGAGGTTAAGGCGTTGGACTCGAAATCCAATGGGGTTTCCCCGCGCAGGTTCGAATCCTGCTCATAGCGAAACATTTCAATGGAACTATTCCGTCCTCATTTGATTATCTCAAAGGAGTAATTTAAAGTTGTGGATTCATTCCTTTACTTTTGAACCTCCGCTATGATGATTGTTAAAACACTTGTTATACTGGGTATGGAGGACCGTCTTTGTTCACTGCATGTAATTGGGAAACTTTTGCCAATAAAATCCGGGTTTACACCAAAAATATTAATCTGTTATGAAGCAGTGTTAAAGGCATTAGACTCGAAAGCTCAGTGGGAAGAGGGAAAGCTCAAATACTTCACATATACCTGTCTGCTGAGATTTTTGACTAGATCAACCAATCGACAAGCCCTAGCGATTCTTAAAGGCCATTCCAACTTGACCAACAGATGTTCCCTTTGTTTCATTCATCAAGGTCTTATGATGAGAGAGGGGTAGTGAATTTACATCCAAAATCCAACGGTTTCGATCCGGGCCGGCGCAAATTCTACCTGGGGCATCTTATTAGAAACTAATCCGGCTATGGAAAATTTGTCTTGTAAATTTGACAAACAAAAATGAAGTTTGAAACTGGAAACAGATGTTTCAATGTGTAACAAGGGCCACTTTCATCTATCCTAGGTCCCTTGGGACTCTTTTTGAATAAATTGCCATTTGGGTACTTGTCAAATGAGCTGTGATGGCCGAGTGGTTAAGGCGTTGGACTTGAAATCCAATGGGTATTACCCGCGTAGGTTCAAATCCTGCTCACAGCGTTGTATGTTAATATTCCGTGTTGAGTTTTGAGTTTCTTGACATGACATCTGCCCAAACTAGGTGGGTAAGAAGATGTAGTCAAAATCCGATGCTGTTATCGCCTAAAATGTTCTAAACTTGCTCACAGCTATTAACTCTAAATCAATCAAAAAATTGTCATTTATATAGGTCAAGGAAATAAAGGATGATAATGAATTTGTGGTTTCACGTTGATATACCTCTATGAAGATGTTTGAACTGATGTTTTATTCTGCGTTTAAGAACTTCTATATTTTCAACGCTTGTCATCTGCGACGTTTTTTCAAATTTCCCATCTGTGTTTATAAATTGCTGCTGTGATGGCCGAGAGGTTAAGGCGTTGGACTCGAAATCCAATGGGGTTTCCCCGCGCAGGTTCGAATCCTGCTCACAGCGATTCTTTTCAATGGAACCATGCAGTCCTCATTTGATTATCTCAAAGGAGAAATTTAAAGTTGTGGATTCATTCCTTTACTTGTGAACCTCCGCGATGAAGATTGTTAAAACACTTGCTATACTGGGTATGGAGGACCGTCTTTATTCACTGCATGGAATTGGGAAACTTTTGCCAATAAAATCCGGGTTTACACCAAAAATATGAATCTGTTATGAAGCAGTGTTTAAGGCATTAGACTCGAAAGCTCAGTGGGAATAGCGAAAGCTCAAATACTTCACATATACCTGTCTGCTGAGATTTTTGACTAGATCAACCAATCGACAAGCCCTAGCGATTCTTAAAGGCCATTCCAACTTGACCAACAGATGTTCCCTTTGTTTCATTCATTAAGGTCTTATGATGAGAGAGGGGTAGTGAATTTACATCCAAAATCCAACGGTTTCGATCCGGGCCGGCGCAAATTCTACCTGGGGCATCTTATTAGAAACTAATCCGGTTATGGAAAATTTGTCTTGTCAATTTGACAAACAAAAATGAAATTTGAAACTGGAAACAGATGTTTCAATGTGTAACAAGGGCCACTTTAATCTATCCTAGGTCCCCTGGGACTCTTTTTGAATAAATTGCCATTTGGGTACATGTCAATTGAGCTGTGATGGCCGAGTGGTTAAGGCGTTGGACTTGAAATCCAATGGGCGTTACCCGCGTAGGTTCAAATCCTGCTCACAGCGTTGTATGTTAATATTGTCTGTGGAGTTTTGAGTGTCTTGACATGACATCTGCCCAAACTAGGTGGGTAAGAAGATGAAGTCGAAATCCAATGCTGTTATCGCTGAAAATGGTCATGTCTTGCACTCAGCTGTCAACTCTAAATTTCATTTAATTAGGTCAAGGAAAGAACGGATGATAATTAATTTGTGGTTTCAATTTGAAATACCTCTATGAAGATGTTTGAACTGATGTTTTATTCTGTGTTCAAGAACTTCTATATTTTCAACGCTTGTCATCTGGGACGTTTTTTCAAATTTCCCATCGGTATTCATAAATTGCCGCTGTGATGGCCGAGAGGTTAAGGCGTTGGACTCGAAATCCAATGGGGTTTCCCCGCGCAGGTTCGAATCCTGCTCACAGCGAATCATTTCAATGGAACCATTCAGTCCTCATTTGATTATCTCAAAGGAGAAATTTAAAGTTGTGGATTCATTCCTTTACTTGTGAACCTCCGCGATGAAGATTGTTAAAACACTTGCTATACTGGGTATGGAGGACCGTCTTTGTTCACTGCATGTAATTGGGAAACTTTTGCCAATAAAATCCGGGTTTACACCAAAAATATGAATCTGTTATGAAGCAGTGTTTAAGGCATTAGACTCGAAAGCTCAGTGGGAATAGCGAAAGCTCAAATACTTCACATATACCTGTCTGCTGAGATTTTTGACTAGATCAACCAATCGACAAGCCCTAGCGATTCTTAAAGGCCATTCCAACTTGACCAACAGATGTTCCCTTTGTTTCATTCATCAAGGTCTTATGATGAGAGAGGGGTAGTGAATTTACATCCAAAATCCACCTGGGGATTTTGGGCATCTTATTAGAAACTAATCCGGTTATGGAAAATTTGTCTTGCAAATTTGACAAACAAAAATGAAGTTTGAAACTGGAAACAGATGTTTCAATGTGTAACAAGGGCCACTTTAATCTATCCTAGGTCCCCTGGGACTCTTTTTGAATAAATTGCCATTTGGGTACATGTCAATTGAGCTGTGATGGCCGAGTGGTTAAGGCGTTGGACTTGAAATCCAATGGGTGTTACCCGCGTAGGTTCAAATCCTGCTTACAGCGTTGTGTGTTAATATTGTGTGTGGAGTTTTGAGTGTCTTGACATGACATCTGCCCAAACTAGGTGGGTAAGAAGATGAAGTCGAAATCCAATGCTGTTAACGCTGAAAATGGTTATGTCTTGCACTCAGCTGTCAACTCAAAATTTCATTTAATTAGGTCAAGGAAAGAACGGATGATAATTAATTTGTGGTTTCAATTTGATATACCTCTATGAAGATGTTTGAACTGATGTTTTATTCTGCGTTCAAGAACTTCTATATTTTCAACGCTTGTCATCTGGGACGTTTTTTCAAATTTCCCATCGGTATTCAAAAATTGCCGCTGTGATGGCCGAGAGGTTAAGGCGTTGGACTCGAAATCCAATGTGGTTTCCCCGCGCAGGTTCAAATCCTGCTCATAGCGAAACATTACAATGGAACTATTCCGTCCTCATTTGATTATCTCAAAGGAGTAATTTAAAGTTGTGGATTCATTCCTTTACTTTTGAACCTCCGCTATGATGATTGTTAAAACACTTGTTATACTGGGTATGGAGGACCGTCTTTGTTCACTGCATGTAATTGGGAAACTTTTGCCAATAAAATCCGGGTTTACACCAAAAATATTAATCTGTTATGAAGCAGTGTTTAAGGCATTAGACTCGAAAGCTCAGTGGGAAGAGGGAAAGCTCAAATACTTCACATATACCTGTCTGCTGAGATTTTTGACTAGATCAACCAATCGACAAGCCCTAGCGATTCTTAAAGGCCATTCCAACTTGACCAACAGATGTTACCTTTGTTTCATTCATCAAGGTCTTATGATGAGAGAGGGGTAGTGAATTTACATCCAAAATCCAACGGTTTCGATCCGGGCCGGCGCAAATTCTACCTGGGGCATCTTATTAGAAACTAATCCGGTTATGGAAAATTTGTCTTGTAAATTTGACAAACAAAAATGAAGTTTGAAACTGGAAACAGATGTTTCAATGTGTAACAAGGGCCACTTTAATCTATCCTAGGTCCCCTGGGACTCTTTTTGAATAAATTGCCATTTGGGTACATGTCAATTGAGCTGTGATGGCCGAGTGGTTAAGGCGTTGGACTTGAAATCCAATGGGTGTTACCCGCGTAGGTTCAAATCCTGCTCACAGCGATGTATGATAATATTGTGTGTGGAGTTTTGAGTGTCTTCACATGACATCTGCCCAAACTAGGTGGGTAAGAAGATGAAGTCGAAATCGAATGCTGTTATCGCTTAAAATGGTCATGTCTTGCACTCAGCTGTCAACTCTAAATTTCATTTAATTAGGTCAAGGAAAGAACGGATGATAATTAATTTGTGGTTTCAATTTGATATACCTCTATGAAGATGTTTGAACTGATGTTTTATTCTGTGTTCAAGAACTTCTATATTTTCAACGCTCGTCATCTGGGACGTTTTTTCAAATTTCCCATCGGTATTCATAATTTGCCGCTGTGATGGCCGAGAGGTTAAGGCGTTGGACTCGAAATCCAATGGGGTTTCCCCGCGTAGGTTCAAATCCTGCTCATAGCGACACATTTCAATGGAACCGTTCCGTCCTCATTTGATTATCTCAAAGGAGTAATTTAAAGTTGTGGATTCATTCCTTTACTTTTGAACCTCCGCTATGATGATTGTTAAAACACTTGTTATACTGGGTATGGAGGACCGTCTTTGTTCACTGCATGTAATTGGGAAACTTTTGCCAATAAAATCCGGGTTTACACCAAAAATATGAATCTGTTATGAAGCAGTGTTTAAGGCATTAGACTCGAAAGCTCAGTGGGAATAGGGAAAGCTCAAATACTTCACATATACCTGTCTGCTGAGATTTTTGACTAGATCAACCAATCGACAAGCCCTAGCGATTCTTAAAGGCCATTCCAACTTGACCGACAGATGTTCCCTTTGTTTCATTCATCAAGGTCTTATGATGAGAGAGGGGTAGTGAATTTACATCCAAAATCCAACGGTTTCGATCCGGGCCGGCGCAAATTCTACCTGGGGCATCTTATTAGAAACTAATCCGGTTAGGGAAAATTTGTTTTATATATTTGACAAACAAAAATGAAGTTTGAAACTGGAAACAGATGTTTCAATGTGTAACAAGGGCCACTTTAATCTATCTTAGGTCCCCTGGGACTCTTTTAGAATAAATTGCCATTTGGGTACATGTCAATTGAGCTGTGATGGCCGAGTGGTTAAGGCGTTGGACTTGAAATCCAATGGGTATTACCCGCGTAGGTTCAAATCCTGCTCACAGAGTTGTATGTTGATATTGTGAGTGGAGTTTTGAGTGTCTTGACATGACATCTGCCCAAACTAGGTGGGTAAGAAGATGTAGTCAAAATCCGATGCTGATATCGCCGAAAATGGTCATGTCTTGCACTCAGCTGTCAACTCTAAATTTCATTTAATTAGGTCAAGGAAAGAACGGATGATAATTAATTTGTGGTTTCAATTTGATATACCTCTATGAAGATGTTTGAACTGATGTTTTATTCTGCGTTTAAGAAC